>NC_133111.1:14723257-15023257 GCF_022965805.1 Primulina eburnea
ATATTGTCCCACTTTGCCCTCTTTTTAAAGAATGTCTCCATGAACAAGCCAATGTTTTGAACAATTTCAAAAGACCAAATTTTGAACCATTTTCTCAAAATTACAATCCAGGTTGGCAAAATCATCCAAATTTTAGTTGGAGGACTGATAATGCTGCACAACTTTCACAACCACATTTCCAAAATCAACAAAATTTTCGAAATTATGCACCTTATGTTCCTCCACCTGAAAGGAACTTTGAAGATATATTGAATTCTTTCATTGCAAAGCAAGAGTCTATCAATACTCAAACTACTAAAACCATGACAGATTTGAAAGATACTCTTGATAAATTTGCATCTGCATTTAATGTTCATGAAAAAGGTAAATTTCCTTCACAACCACAGCCTAATCCCAAGGATCATCATTCACAAACTGGAACTTCTGGAACTCAACAGATGGATCAAGTAAAACCTGTTATTACCTTTCGTAACGGTAAAGTTGTGGAAAAATCCATTCTTGAAACTTGTGAATATGATGATAAATCAATCCAAAGGGTAAGGAATTGGAATCCATAACTTGCAAAGAGGAGGATCAACAGACAGTAGCACCACCATTCCCTCATGCATTGAAAAATACAAAAAAAAACAAATTTGAATTCTGATATATATGATATTTTTAAACAAGTTAAAGTTAATATTTCTTTATTAGATGTAATAAAACAGGTACCATAATATGCCAAATTTTTGAAAGACTTGTGCACTGTGAAAAGAAAATTGAATGTGAAAAACAAAGCATTTTTTTAGCCAAACAAGTAAGTGAAATCATTCAAAATAACAATACTTTGAAATATAAAGACCATGGTTGTCCTAATATTTCATGTATTATTGAAGAATGAAAGATTAAAAAAGTCTTTCTTGATCTTGGAGCTAGTGTGAATTTACTTCCATATTTAGTTTATCAATAACTCAATCTAGGCGAGTTAAAACCTACTTCGGTAACACTTTTACTTGCCGATAGATCTGTTATTTGGAAGACGTGTTGGTCCAAGTTGATAACTTTGTATATCCTGTCGATTTCATAGTTTTACATACACAACATATCGAAGCTTGTAATGCAATTCTTGTAATTTTGGGTCGTCCATTTTTAGCAACTTCTAATGCTTTTATAAATTTCAGGTTTGGTAACATGAGCTTGGAGCTTAATGTTTTTAATCTTTGTAATCAACCACATGACAAAGGAGATGAAAGTGAAGATGAAAATTTTATTGAAACCCTTGTGGAAGAAAACATTCAAGAAGGGAGTACTCGTGACCAATTAGATATTTGTTCAATTGATACTGTTAAAGAAAATATTGAAATTGAATTTGATGATTTTATCAGGTATCACTCGTTACCAGGATCAGAGAAATAATTTGAGGCAAAATATGAGAACAAAGGCGAACAACTCATATTGGAGTTAAAAACTTTGCCAGAAGATTTGAAGGGTTGGAAACGAAATTCCGGCGTTTGACAAAAGATTCACCAACTGAATCCAGCAACTGAATTTGACTAACTGATCGACGTAACTGAACACTTCATCAGTCAACTGATCGCTACAACTGAAGTCTATTCCATCGTCAACTGATCTTAACAGCTGATCTTTCAGCTGTACACATCATCAGTTGAAAGCGACAACCGACAAATAGTACAACTACCTGCAACTGGTAGTGGCTCGCCGCATTTCAGAATGAACAGTGTACGATTGTCAGAATATATCGACGTTGCAATCAACGGTTAGAATATTCAAATATCTTTAATGTTACCGTTGAGAGGGAAGCCTATAAATAGTCGAAGACAGCAGCTGAAGAATATCCGACTCTCAGTTATCTTATCTTACTTGCTGTTACGCTGCAAAAATATCCACTTACATTCAGAAATCAAAGCTCACGCTTATCAATTATATCAGTAGTATTCTAGACTACATTATTGAGCTTATATAGCACTTTGTAATCGATTGATAGATTTTCTAAGTTGTGCTAAGATCAGTTACGATCTGTAAAAGTTTTGTATACTAAGAGTTTCAGGATTGGCAAAGTGATAAGTCCAAACTGAAGTGGGTCAGTACACCTTTTTGTATTTGATCGAAGTCTTTTAGTTAATATCCTATCTTCGTGATAGAAGGGGTGACGTAGGAGTTATTCAAGTCTTCCGAACATCCAGAAACAAATTGTGGTGTTATTACATTCAGTTATCATTTTTAGTTAGATACTCTATCTTTTAGTCAGTTAGTTTTCCGCAACTGTTTATTCAGTTTAACTGATTGTTATAGACCGACGGGATATTTAGATTCAGTTTGTAACACAACTGAAATCAGTTTGTCGAAGAATAATTTTAATTGAGCAGTGTTTATTCAACCCCCCCCTTCTAAACACTCTTCACCCGATTCACTGATCCTTTCAAGTGGTATCAGAGCGAGTCATATCCTTTCAAAGATTATCTATACTCAAATCGCTCACTATGTCTTCATTCAACAAGATTCCTATGTTCTCCAGAGAAGATTTCGACGATTGGAAGATCAGGATGCAGGCTCATCTAGCTGCACAGGATGATGACATGTGGTACGTTATAACTGACGGACCCATAAAGATCTTGAAAGCCAACACATCAGTTGCAATCACAGATGGGGCACCTCACCATATTGAAAAGCCTAGAGATGAGTGGACTGCTGAAGACAAGAGAAAAGCTAATTTGGATAATGTAGCAAAAGACATATTGTACAAAACACTGGACAAAGTAACGTTCAGTAAAATCAAGATGTGCAAAACAGCCAAAGAGATTTGGGAGAAATTAATCCAGCTTTACGAAGGCAATGAACAAACCAAAGAAAACAAGCTATCTGTTGTTGTACAAAAGTTCGATAACATCAGAATGAAAATTGGAGAAACAATGCATGAATATGATGAAAGAACCAGCTGCATCATCAATGAACTGAATGCACTTGGAAAAGTGTATGCCAATAAATAAGTAGCATTTAAGGTTATCAGAGATCTTCCCAAAGAATGGGATGTGAAAACCATGGCTATGAGGGAGTCTAAAGATCTGAACAAAGTTGAACTCCATGACCTGTCCGTTGACTTAAAAGCATATGAATTTGAACTGAAAACTCGAGAAGGAGAACCATCTACCCCAGCAGCAACTACTGCCTTAGCTGCTGTAAGATCAGAACCAACTGGTTCAGTTGAGAAAGCTGCAGATCAACTAAGCAATGACGCCATGTCATTGTTCATCAGGAAATTCGGAAGATTCATGAGGAAGAATCAAGGGAATTTTCAGAAGCAGTACCAAAGAAACTATTCCAGAGAAGAGTCCAATACATGCTACAACTGTGGCAAACCTGGTCATTTTATTGCTGACTGTCCCAAGCCTAAAAAGGACAGTCAAGTTTCAACTAAAAGAAAGAAGAAAGTGTATGAGCATAAGAGGAGATCTAAGGACGATAAGAAGCCTTACAGAAAGAAGCATGAAGTACTCCTAGCTGAGGATAGCAAAGCCAAATGGGCAGAGACTAACAGCGAAGAGTCAGAACCAGAAACCTCTTGCAGCTCTAGTGAAGATGAGGAAGAAGTAAAGTGCTTGATGGCTGATGACATAGAAGTTCAATCAAGCAGCCAACAGGTATTTGACTTTAGCTCAACTGATTTCACAAGAGAGGAACTTATTTCGACTCTTCATGACATGGTTAGTGAGTATCAAAAGCTTGCCTTATCATTTGAAAAGGCCAGAGTAGAGCAAACTGATCCTATTGACAATAAGACAACAACTGATATATCAGTTGAGATGTTGAGTCTAAAAAGGGAGATTTCCGAACTCAATACTGAAAGGAGCAAGGATCAATTGATGATTCAAAAGTTAATGCTTGAAAACTCAAAGCAAACTGAGCTCATTCAGGCTTGGAATAAATCATCTGTTGCATTGACTGATATACAGAACTCTCAGAAATCATTTACTGATAAAACTGGCTTAGGGTTCAGTAGCCAGGATTAAATACCTTCCAAAGATATTCAACCAAAACTGAATATGGATGAAGGGAAATATATTCACTTTGTCAAATCAGTTATGGTACAAGAACAAGCTGAGCCGAGTAAACTGATTGAACAGCCAACTCACAATATGAGCAAGGGCAAAAGATGTGGTATTGGTTATAGCCCAAGAGTTGTGACTGACTCACGAAGTCAGCCGTCAAAATTTTTCAGCAAAAACTATTCAAATGGCTATTCAAACTACTATAACAGCAAGCCAGCTCAGAAAAGATACTGGCTGAACAATCAGTCGAAAAAGGGCAAATCACATGTTGTATCTTCTGCACACCATACACCACACACACACAGACCGGGAAAGACAATTTGGAATACCGCAACTGGACGGTCAGTTAGACTGATCCAAGTTTAGATTCCTAAAGAACTAATAACTTTGGACCCAAATAGAAAAAGGTACCACAATCTTATCTTGTGTTTGATTGCAGTTAATAGGTACAAGAATTGGATCTATATGGTATTTGGACAGTGGATGTTCACGCCACATGACAGGAGATTCAAATTTATTATCTCAACTGATCAAGTACACTGGACCAAACATCAGTTTTGGAGATAATTCTAAAGGTAAAACTGTGGGTATGGGTAAGCTTGTCCATGGTAACTTCACCATTAATGATGTTTGATTAGTTGAGAATCTCAAGTATAATCTGATCAGTAGCAGTCAGTTATGCGATAATGGATTCTCAGTTCAGTTTGACAAACATTCTTGTTCAGTCAAAAACTCAACTGAAGAGATCATCCTAACTGGCAAAAGGTGTGGAAACACTTACAAAGTCAGCTGGAATGATCAACCTTATGCACCAGTATGTTTTATTGCCTCAAAATCTTCTAAAAACTGGTTGTGGCATAAGAGATTGAACCACCTAAATTTCAAATCTATTGCATATTTTAGTAACCACGATCTTGTTACTGGATTGCCCAAAATGGATTTTATCAAAGACAAAATTTGCTCAGCATGTCAGTTTGGTAAACAAATCAAATCCTCTTTTAAGAACAAGGGTCGTAAATCTTCTTCCCGATGCTTAGAACTGTTACATATGGATCTATTTGGTCCTATACCAGTCATGAGCTTAGGGGGAATGAAATACACCTTGGTGGTTGTAGACGATTTTTCAAGATTCACTTGGGTTATATTTCTCAAGTCCAATGACCAAACTGCTGCTCAACTGATTAAGCTTTTCAAAAGATTATTAAATGAAAAATCAGTTGGAATTGATAGAATCAGATCCGATCGAGGAACTGAATTTATCAATCAAATTCTTTCAAATTATTTAGAGAATACCGAAATCAAGCATGAGCTCTCAGCAGCCAGAACTCCTCAGCAAAATGGTGTAGCTGAAAGGAGAAATCGGATCCTCAAAGAGGCTGCTAGAACAATGCTTGCTGATTCTTCCATCTCTCAAAGGTTTGAGCAGAGGCAGTGAACACTGCGTGTTACACTCAAAACAGATCAATGATTAATAAGAATCATATGAAAACACCTTATGAGATCTGGCATGGAAGAAAAAGTGTGGTTTCCTACTTCAAAATATTCGACTGCAGATGTTTTATACTTGTCAATGGTAAAACTCATTTAAAAGCTTTTGACGCTAAATCTGCAGAAGGAATATTTCTTTGTTATTCTTCAGTGAGTAAAGCCTATAGAGTCTTCAACAAAAATACTTTGAATGTTGAGGAATCTATTCATGTTGTGTTCGATGAGTCTACACTAACTTCTAAGCCAACTGATACAGTTGAGCTAGCTGATAGATTTACAGATATAAGCTTGGATAATGATGATGAAGAAGATATCAATCTTAATCAAAACAACCTCCAATCACCTGAACCTGACATATTGGATCAATCAGTTAAATTTGAAGCAAATCTTGACAATCAGTTAGTGGAGCATACAAATGAGAATCAGTTTCCAACTGAATTAGCTCCAACTGAAACTGAAGACATTCAGTTACCTACTGAGGAAATTTCTAATACAGAAGAAACAAATGCTGAACTTAGATGGAAGAAATCTCATCCTCCAGAATTGGTGATAGGTAATCCATATGATCCGGTAAGAACAAGAAATCAAATGCTTAACTTATTTATTCATTCAGCTTTTGTATCTCAACTGGAGCCAAAGAAAACTGATGAAGCTCTTGCTGATCCGAACTGGATAAATGCAATGCAAGAAGAGCTAAATCAGTTCACCCATAAAAATGTCTGGAACTTAGTTCCAAGACCACTCTCAAAAACTGTGATAGGTACAAAGTGGGTGTACAAGAACAAGCTAAACGAAGATGATTCAGTTGTGCGCAACAAAGCAAGGCTAGTAGCACAAGGATATAGGCAGGAAGAAGGAATTGATTACGATGAGACATATGCACCAGTTGCAAGACTGGAGGCAATCAGAACATTCCTTGCTTATGCTTCATTCAAAAACTTCAAAGTCTATCAAATGGACGTAAAAAGTGCATTTCTAAACGGCCAGTTGCAGGAAGAAGTCTACGTTGAACAACCTCCAGGTTTTGTCAATCATCACCTTCCTGATCATGTCTATCATTTGAACAAAGCTTATACTGTAGTAACCCGATTCCTAATTTGAGTTAATTATTGGATTAATTATATTTCGGTGGGATCGGAAAGACCGAACCAGGTTCGGATCGTCCGAAGAGGGTTCGGATCATCCGAAGTGGGTTCGGACCGTCCGAGACAGGTGGCTGGACACGTGGAAGGGTTCTGGACACGTGGAAGAGTTCGGATCGTCCGATCAGGGTTCGGATCGTCCGAGCCAGGTGTCTGGACACGTGGAAGGGTTCGGATCGTCCGATCAAGACTCGGACCGTCCGGGACAGGTGGCTGTACTCGTGGAAGACATGCAGGGTTCGGATCGTCCGAAGTGGGTTCGGATCGTCCGAAGTGTACCAGATCGGAGCTTCCGAAGTGGATCGGAGCGTCCGAACATTGGCTATAAATAGAGGCGCGAGGCTTCATTTGTGACTCACCATTTCAGAGTGTTCCAGAGCATTTCAGTTGTTTCTGACAGGTTTCTAGTCTTTTTCCGAGGTTCGGGCACTAGCGGGGAGCTACTAGTGTTGTAGCGGAGCTGTGCTCTAGTTTGGAGCTAGCGGCACCAGTGGGCTGACTGCGGACGCAGGCGTGAGTCTAGGACTGATTGTTAGGATCTGCTGGTTTGAGGTACGAAAGTACTATCCGAGATATCCTGGTCGAGTATACATTCTTATATGTGTTGCATGATTATGTGGTGCATTGATATATGTCATATGATGCATGCTATTATGTCACGTTTTATGATGCATGTTGCATTTCATGTTGAGCCGTATCTCCTTCGAGATAGCCTTTACTGTTGAGCTGTATCTCTTTCGAGATAAGCTATATCTTGTGGGGCCGCTCAGCCCTGTCTTGTCTTGTGGACGCATGGACACCGAGAGTACACAGTGGCCGACGGGTCCGGAGGGCTTCGGTGATCCGGGACATTTTAGGTCCACGTCTGTTCTTGTAGTGGATGCAGTGACCCAGAGGAGTACCGCGCGGCACTATCCACTTGGCGCCTCTAGACTGAGCATTTTGAGATCCTTTGTTACTCCTGTTTCTTGACTACCCTGGTATCATATCATAGCATGTGCATTTCATATAGGCTTGTATACTCATGCTTTTGTACTGGGCGTTCTTATCGCTCACGTCCTCGGTTTTGTTTATCTTGGACACCCCATTTCCCACGGGGCAGGCCTCAGGTTGGACAGCTCAGGAGGAGGAGGAGGAGGACGTTGAGTAGCTGGTTGGTTTAGTTCTTCGGTATCTTTTTGATTCGATATGGTTGTACCGATTATATTTTGAGTTGTTCTGATTTCGATTGGGTTGTATAACTATTGTCGTTAGCCATATTTCCGCTGTTATCTCTGATTATTATTAATTAAGTTAATTGCATGCTTAGTTCTTCATTAGTAGGTGATTCTGGAACGGGTCACTACATTTATGGTATCAGAGCATGCTTACGATTTTGGGATATAGATTCTGTTTTGGGATTTCCGTTGACCATTTTACCATTTTCCCCATTCTATCTTGTAGCGATGGCTGACCACTTTGGTGATGAGAGTAGTCAGGGAAGTGTAGGTCGTTGGGGTGACCAGGACGATTTGTTAAGCGTCATAAGTTACCGTATGTTTCTCTAGACGTCATTCTTTCTGTTTCTACTCCGATGGGTCATTCGGTGTTAGCAAAGCGTCTAGTGATGGGTTGTCCCTTAGATTTTGAGGGTAACGAATTGATTGCGAATCTTATGATCCTAGAGATGGAAGATTTTGATTGTATTCTAGGTATAGACCTATTGACTACCTACCGAGCTACCGTGGATTGTTACCAGAAGCTTGTTCAGTTTCGTACGACTGAGAGCTCTAGTTGGTTTTTCTATGGTGAGGGAGCGCGACCTCCGATGCCAGTGGTATCTGCTCTGAAAGCCTGTCGTGCTTTAGAGGCGGGCGGGGAAGGCTACCTCATCTATGCGATTGATTCCTCCACAGGTAGTGTTGGTATAGATGATATTCCAGTGGTTTGTGAATTTCCTGATGTTTTTCCAGATGAGATTCCTGGTTTTCCTCCGGTTAGAGAGGTGGAATTTGGCATTGAGTTAATGCCAGGGACTGCACCGATTTCTCGTGCCCCCTATCGTCTTGCTCCGTCAGAGATGAGAGAATTGAAGCAGCAATTGCAGGATCTTCTTGATAAAGGTTATATTCGCCCGAGTGTTTCACCTTGGGGAGCTCCAGTCTTGTTTGTCAAGAAAAAGGATGGATCGATGCGATTGTGCATTGATTATCGCCAGCTGAATCGTGTGACGATAAAAAACAAGTATCCATTACCTCGTATCGATGATTTGTTCGATCAGCTCCAGGGTACCTCTGTTTACTCCAAGATTGACTTGCGATCGGGTTATCATCAGATGAGAGTTAGAGATGATGATATTTCCAAGACTGCATTTCGTACTCGATATGGGCATTACGAGTTTCTAGTTATGCCATTTGGATTGACGAATGCGCCAGCGGTGTTCATGGATCTGATGAATCGAGTCTTTCGGGATTTTCTAGATCAGTTTGTTGTGGTTTTCATCGACGATTTCTTGATTTATTCTCACAGTGTGGAAGAGCATATCCAGCACTTGAGGATTGTGTTGCAGATTCTTCGCGAGAAGCAATTGTATGCTAAGCTGAGTAAGTGCGAGTTCTGGATTGATCGTGTAGTATTTCTTGGTCATGTGATTTCCAAGGAAGGAATTTCTGTGGATCCCAGCAAGATCGAAGCAGTGCTGAATTGGTCACGTCCTACGACGGTGGCTGAGATCCGTAGTTTTCTAGGTCTGGCAGGGTATTATCATCGCTTCATCGTGAATTTCTCTCAGGTAGCTAGACCATTGACGCAGCTTACTCGGAAGGATGTTCCATTTGAGTGGTCATCTGAGTGCGAAGATAGTTTCAGAAAGCTTCGTCGACTTCTGACTTCTGCACCTGTTTTGGCGTTACCGTCAGGATCTGATGGTTTCAGTGTTTACACCGATGCCTCTTTTCAAGGCTTAGGGTGTGTGTTGACGCAGAATGATCATGTGATCGCTTACGCATCCAGGCAGTTAAAACCTCACGAGGAAAAGTATCCTATTCATGATCTAGAATTAGCTGCTATTGTGTTTGCGCTAAAAATCTGGCGTCATTACTTGTACGGAGTTAAGTTTGAAATTTTTACTGATCATAAGAGTCTGAAGTATCTGTTCACTCAAGCTGAGTTGAACATGAGACAACGTCGTTGGATGGATCTACTTAAAGATTATGACTGCGAGATCAAATACCATCCAGGCTCTGCGAATCTCACAGCCGATGCTCTTAGTCGCAAGGTGAGAGTATCTGCACTTCAGACCAGTGCTATGACTAGTACTATCCAGGATTGTTGTTCGTTGGGGTTTAATTTCAAACATCGGAAAGGTATGGAGAGCATTCGTGTTGCTACCATTTTATCTGAGCCAGCTTTGTTCGCTCGGATTCGAGATGCACAGATGTCTGATCTCAAGACTCAGAGATTAGCTCGGTTGGCTGGTGGAGATAGTAATTTCCATTATCAGTCTAATGGTCTTCTGTGTTTGTCTAATCGGGTTGTGGTACCAGAGGATGATACTTTGAGGGAAGAAATCTTGGCTCAGGCTCATCGAAGCAAGTTGAGTGTCCATCCGGGAAGCAACAAGATGTATAAAGATTTGAGGACACGATTTTGGTGGAAAGGGATGAAGCGCAGCGTTTATCAGTTTGTTTCCAAGTGTCTTGTTTGTCAGCAGGTTAAGGCAGAGCACCGTCGACCGGGAGGATTATTGTTGAACTTACCTATTCCCGAATGGAAGTGGGAGCATATCGCGATGGATTTCATTACTCACTTACCATTGTCTTCGAGGAATAGTGATGCTATTTGGGTAGTGGTGGATCGACTCACCAAATCTGCTCATTTTCTGCCATATAACCGTGATTTCACTTTCGATCGTATGGCTCGATTGTACATTCAAGAGATTGTACGTTTGCATGGGGTGCCAGTTAGTATTGTCAGTGACAGAGATTCTCGTTTTACCTCACGATTTTGGGGTAGTTTCCAGGCGGTATTGGGTACTTCATTAAGTTTAAGTACGGCTTATCATCCAGAGACCGACGGTCAGACAGAGAGGACTATCCGTACACTTGAGGATATGATGCGAGCTTGTGTGATGGATTTCGGAACCGCTTGGCAGGATCATTTGCCTTTGATTGAGTTCGCGTACAACAACAGCTATCATCGTAGTATTGGTATGGCACCATTTGAGGCGTTGTATGGGCGACGTTGTCGTACTCCATTATTTTGGGATGAAGTTGGGGAACGACATGTTGAGGGACCGGAGTTAGTCCAGCAGGCTATTGATAAGGTTGCAATAATCAAGAAACGGATTAAGATCGCTCAGGATCGACAGGCTAGTTATGCGAACACCAAGCGGCGACCTCTTTATTTTCAGCCAGGTGAGAAAGTGTTTCTCCGAGTTTCGCCTTTTCGCAGGATTTTGAGATTTGGTCTCAAGGGTAAGCTGTCTCCAAGATTTATTGGTCCATTTGAAATATTGGAAAGCGTGGGAGATTTGGCTTACAGACTTGCTTTGCCGCCGTACCTATCAAGTATTCATGATGTGTTCCACGTATCTTTGTTGAGACGATATGTAGCAGATGAGTCTCACATCTTGCATCCCTCTGAAGTTCAACTAAATTCGGATTTGTCTTACGTGGAACGACCAGTGCGGATTCTCGATCGCAAAGACAAGGTATTGCGGAATAAGATCATTCCTCTTGTCTTAGTTCAGTGGCAGCGCAGAGGCACTGAAGAAGCCACTTGGGAGCTAGAGAGTCGTATGCGTTCGGAGCATCCAGAGCTCTTTTGAGTTATGCTTTGTATATGTTTGTGTTTTCAGTTGTAATCGAAATATCAGTTGTATTCAACAACCATTGAGATGTAATAATGATGTTGTTATTTCGTTTTGTTCATCCTCTAAGCCTGATTTCGAGGACGAAATCTTTTTAAGGGGGGGAGAATGTAGTAACCCGATTCCTAATTTGAGTTAATTATTGGATTAATTATATTTCGGTGGGATCGGAAAGACCGAACCAGGTTCGGATCGTCCGAAGAGGGTTCGGATCATCCGAAGTGGGTTCGGACCGTCCGAGACAGGTGGCTGGACACGTGGAAGGGTTCTGGACACGTGGAAGAGTTCGGATCGTCCGATCAGGGTTCGGATCGTCCGAGCCAGGTGTCTGGACACGTGGAAGGGTTCGGATCGTCCGATCAAGACTCGGATCGTCCGGGACAGGTGGCTGTACTCGTGGAAGACATGCAGGGTTCGGATCGTCCGAAGTGGGTTCGGATCGTCCGAAGTGTACCAGATCGGAGCTTCCGAAGTGGATCGGAGCGTCCGAACATTGGCTATAAATAGAGGCGCGAGGCTTCATTTGTGACTCGCCATTTCAGAGTGTTCCAGAGCATTTCAGTCGTTTCTGACAGGTTTCTAGTCTTTTTCCGAGGTTCGGGCACTAGCGGGGAGCTACTAGTGTTGTAGCGGAGCTGTGCTCTAGTTTGGAGCTAGCGGCACCAGTGGGCTGACTGCGGACGCAGGCGTGAGTCTAGGACTGATTGTTAGGATCTGCTGGTTTGAGGTACGAAAGTACTATCCGAGATATCCTGGTCGAGTATACATTCTTATATGTGTTGCATGATTATGTGGTGCATTGATATATGTCATATGATGCATGCTATTATGTCACGTTTTATGATGCATGTTGCATTTCATGTTGAGCCGTATCTCCTTCGAGATAGCCTTTACTGTTGAGCTGTATCTCTTTCGAGATAAGCTATATCTTGTGGGGCCGCTCAGCCCTGTCTTGTCTTGTGGACGCATGGACACCGAGAGTACACAGTGGCCGACGGGTCCGGAGGGCTTCGGTGATCCGGGACATTTTAGGTCCACGTCTGTTCTTGTAGTGGATGCAGTGACCCAGAGGAGTACCGCGCGGCACTATCCACTTGGCGCCTCTAGACTGAGCATTTTGAGATCCTTTGTTACTCCTGTTTCTTGACTACCCTGGTATCATATCATAGCATGTGCATTTCATATAGGCTTGTATACTCATGCTTTTGTACTGGGCGTTCTTATCGCTCACGTCCTCGGTTTTGTTTATCTTGGACACCCCATTTCCCACGGGGCAGGCCTCAGGTTGGACAGCTCAGGAGGAGGAGGAGGAGGACGTTGAGTAGCTGGTTGGTTTAGTTCTTCGGTATCTTTTTGATTCGATATGGTTGTACCGATTATATTTTGAGTTGTTCTGATTTCGATTGGGTTGTATAACTATTGTCGTTAGCCATATTTCCGCTGTTATCTCTGATTATTATTAATTAAGTTAATTGCATGCTTAGTTCTTCATTAGTAGGTGATTCTGGAACGGGTCACTACATATACGGTCTTAAACAAGCTCCAAGAGCTTGGTACGAACCCTTTCAAAATTTCTAACTGATCATGACTTCTCTATTGGATCAGTTGATAAGATATTGTTCAAATTCTCCACGAATGATCATATTCTACTTGTTCAAATTTATGTTGATGATATTATTTTTGGGTCAACTAACCCCAAATTATGCGAGAAGTTTTCCAAGTTAATGCAGGAGAAATTCGAGATGAGTATGATGGGTGAACTGACATTCTTCCTTGGTCTACAAGTGAAACAACTGGATTCAGGAACTTTTATCAGTCAAACCAAATACACTAAGGAATTGCTGAAGTAATTTGGCATGGAATCATGTTCAGCTGCAAGCACTCCTATGAGCTCATCAGCTAAATTAGACACTGATCAAGGGGGAATATCAGTTGAGACGACGCTTTACAGAGGTTTAATAGGTTCATTATTGTACCTAACTGCTAGTCGTCCTGATATTGTGTTTGATGTATGTATGTGTGCAAGATTTCAAGCTAATCCTAAGCAATCACATTTCTCTGCTGCCAAACATATCTTGAAATATCTTAAAGGCACGCAAAATGTTGGATTATGGTACTCTAAAGACTCATCTTTCAATTTAGTTGGCTATTCAGATGCAGACTATGCAGGATGCAAGCTTGATCGAAAAAGTACAAGTGGATCATGTCAGTTTCTAGGAGACAGACTGATTTCTTGGTTCAGTAAGAAGCAAACATCCATAGCAACTTCCACAACTGAAGCAGAATATCTTGCTGATGTGCCAAACTGCTCTGGATTCAGCAACAACTGAAAGATTATGGTGTTGATGCAAAAGAATCGTCAATATTCTGTGACAACACAAGCACAATTGCTATTACGTATAATCCAGTTCTTCACTCCAGGACTAAGCACATAGATGTCAGACATCACTTCATCAGAGATCATGCTTTCAAGAAGAACATCAGATTGGAATACGTATCAACTGAACAGCGAGCGGCTGACATCTTCACCAAACCACTGGCTGAGACTAAGTTTTCTCATTTTCGCAATATACTTGGATTAATTGATTTGTCCTAATTAATTGTTATTGCTCGTAATTCATATGTCAGCTGTACTGTTTTCTTACTGATTATTTAAAGTGAGTTGTTTATCCATATGAGTTTTAACTGATGACAGTTAGCGTTTCATTAGTTCATGTGTTTGTATCTCATACAGATCATTGCGTGCAGAAACAAAGAAAAACGACGCTTAACCAAAATAAACATTTTATTTATCCATAAATGTTGGAGAGGACTACATTTTCATAAGTCTCTTCTACACTAGCTATCCACATCCTCATCCAAACAGCTAGAGCTGAGGAAGAGGTCTTGCAGAAGCTGTGCGAAGAGGCGATGCTATTAAGAGTCTCTAGCTCCTTGCGAAGCATCAGCTGATAGAGATGGCCCTCCTTGAAGGCATCCACCTCTGCAGAAATGTTTAAGAGCTTTCGCACTTCTCTCAGCTGGGCCATCCGCCTGAAGGTGGTAACCTCCCAGAGTTGTACAGGAGCTCCAGCCCCTGTAACTCTTCCCAGTAGGGAAGACTGGCATAGAAGACCTCGTCCTCTATAGCAGCTTTTTGGGCTTCAAGAGAAAATGGAGAGACGATTGAACTACTTGCTCCTTCCATTTCTTTTTGAATATTATCTGCTGATACTTGTGACTAACTCCTCAACTTTTATTTATAGGCCAAGTCGAGGAAAATGAAAGGACACTTCCTGTAGTATCCCGATGCCTAATTTGAGTTAATTATTGGATTAATTGTATTTCGGTGGGATCGGAAGGACCGAACCGGGTTCGGATCGTCCGAAGTTGGTTCGGATCGTCCGAAGTGGGTTCGGATGGACCGTTCTGTTCGGAGTCAGACGAGTCATGTCATGTCAGAGTTCGGATCGTCCGATCAGGGTTCGGATCGTCCGAAGACAGGTGGCTGGACACGTGGAAGACATGCAGAGTTCGGATCTTCCGAAGTGGATCGGATCTTCCGAAGTGCACCGGATCGGATCTTCCGAAGTAGATCGGATCTTCCGATCGTTGTCTATAAATAGAAGCGCGAGGCTTCACTTTTCACTCGCCAATTCCGAGAGTTCCAGAGCGTTTTAGTCGTTTCTGATGGGTTTCTAGTCTTTTCCCGAGGTTCGGGCACTAGCGGGGAGCTACTGGTTTTGTAGCGGAACTGTGCTCTAGTTGGGGGCTAGCGGCATCAGTGGGCTGACTACGGACGCAGGTATAGTTCTGGGTTCCCTTTGAGATTTGGGAGTATCTATTAGTCTAGTTAAGGCTTTTAGATGTGGTTTAGTGATATGGTATCACTTGGATTGTAGGCTTGATTCTAGGGCTGATTGCTAGGATCTACTGGTTTGAGGTACGAAAGTACTATCCGAGATAGCAGGATTGAGTATGCTTTACTATGTGTTGCATGTTTATATGTTGCATTATTATCTGTCATATGATGCATGGTTTATTATGCGGCATTTGCATAATCATGTTGAGCCTGATTATCTTTGAGATAGCCTGTTGAGAGGGTGCTCAGCCCTCGTTTGTTGTGGATGGTTGGACCCCGTTGGCCGACGGTGGTCAGGTCACCGGTATATCCACAGGTTTATTTTGGTATGGGAGCCACCTCCTGGTGCGACGGCGCAGAGTGCTACATACCTTGACGTCATTTACCTGAGCAGTATTTCGATATACCCAGATCCTGGTATCCAGTACATTTTGCATACATGCATGTCATAGTCTTGTATACTCATGCTTTCGGTGCTGAGCGTTTTATGCTCACGTCCTCGGTTTATCTCTGTTTTGGACACCCTATTCGATGGGGCAGGTCTCAGGTTGGGCGGTCCAGGAGGGAGTGGACAGGGAGCTGGCAGAGGTTGACCTGTAGTTGTTGGTATTTGTTCTTGGTATTTAGTTCGATCTGGTTGTTTAAGTATTTTGTACTTACAGATTCGATTGGGTTGTATTACTGTTTTTCCGCTGTTTACCTGATTCAGTTTTAAATGTTAATTTTGCATGCTTAAGTTCTGATTAGTAGGTGATTCTGGAACGGGTCACTACACTTCCTTAAGTGACGATTACTCTACCAAGCCTCGGGATTTTCTTAATTAATCTGGCTTATTTTATTGTCATTTTCTTTAATGCATCTATTTAGGGGGAATGGTGGTTTAAGAGGTTAACTGAGAAGACAGTTGTTAGTGAATTCTCAACTGAAAGGACTCAGTTTTACTAACTGATCGTTCAGTTGAATATTCCACTAATCTTCTCATATAAGTTAACTAATTAAACCTATTATATTCCAAATCAAATGACGTGACTGTCTGCTAACTCATGATGAATTTCAGTTTATAACGTGGACACATTTTTAACCGCTCAAAATTGTACACACGCTTATAGCACACGTACACACTTTGCTTTTTTCAAAATTTCTACGGACTGACGCGTGTACAGAATTTGAATAGTCACGTACATATGTACCATTACCCGCTTCATTTCAATTTCACCTTACAATTATCCACAAATTTTTAGAGCAAGAACTATTCTATTCTTCAATTTCGTTTCAGGAACTCACTCACTTATCAATGGCAACCCAAATTCCCGCTTTTATGCTGAATGCTATGGCTATCAACTTTGGATCCATCTTATCCTTCGGCTATGCTGAAGTCAAGAAGGTATTTCAGAAACTTGAAACTGCTGGACTGAGAACATTTTTGGGACAATCCTCACAGGACATCTATCCCAAAGAACTTCAGGATTTCTACTCCACCGGCATGGTTGATTCTGAGGGTAACATTAATTCTACTGTCAATGGTCAGTTGCTGACCATCTCTGAAGACTCTCTTGGGGAATTATTTTCTTTACCCTCAGATGGTTTGGCACAACGTTCGGATGTTAAAGCATCTGATATTGAAGAGATGCAAACCCTTCTCTCTGCTGATGGACGGAAGATTAATGTTTCCGATCCTAAGAAGGAACTGAAGCATGAAGTTCAGTTGCTTGCTGATGTAGTTGCTAAAGGGCTTTTGGCAAAAGCTGGATCATTTGTTGCCCTCACCTTGGAGAAGTTTCAAGCCATTTCTGTTATTATGGCTGATCGCAAACTCAACTGGAAGCACATTAACTTTAACACTCTGAAGAATATGTTTCTGTCTTCAAAACAGTCCAAGGGTTTTGCTGTCCAAATCAGTTATCTGTTGAAAGTGAAAGTATTAGTGGCTGATGATTCTGAAAGGTCATCGAAATTTAAGGTGTTCAATGCAAAGAACACAATGCCACTCAAAACATAAATGGACATAACTCCTGCTTAGTTAGTGCAAATCAAACAGGAGATTGGGACTCAGTTAGCAGCTCCTAAATCAGTTAAGAAGGACAAAACGTTGGCTCAACTGAAGGTCGCCAAAAGAAAATTAGTGATGAGTGCATCTGAGTCATAGAAGACTACATCCCCTCAGATTGCGAAGAAACCAAGAACCCAAAGGGTTAAAACAACTTCGGAGGTATCCATTCCTACTGATGCAATGATTTCTACAACTGATCAGCAGCCTATAGAAGCAGTTCCTCTGCAGATCATTCCACAAGAAGCTTCAATTGGTACCAAAAAGGAATCAGTTAGGATCAAAGCTCCTCTGATTCAGATCTCTAGTCCTACTGGTGTGGCACCTGCTAGACGTAAAGGCATAAAATTTGTAGAGCAGGTGGAATCTACTCGAACAGGATTGGAAATTCCTCACATCATGAGTACTGATAAAGGGAAAGGGAAGTTGATTGAAGAGCCCAGACCCTCCAACCCAATTCAGACTCATATTGACCTTGTCCTCAGGACAGTCAAAGCTGCCTCAATTGCTCAAGCTATGGAGAGGAAGAGCTATCTATTTGATCAGACGAGAGCGAAGAAGTTGGCTCAAATTGTTGCCAAGCTGAAGACCAACTACTTACCTACAAGTCCTACTGCCTATGCTGATCAAGCTGTAATTACTCAGCTAGACGCTGATCTTATAGGGCTACTCTCTCAAATCAAGTTTTGGGAATTGGTTCTCCATCAAGGAGATTCAGATGATGACGACGAGGAAATATTTGAAGAAGCATCCTCTGACAAAACAGAACCATCATCAGCTTTAGTCATTGTTCCAACTGAAGAGCCAGTTCATGATAAGCCTCTTTCACCTCCTGTTGAACAACAACTGTATACTGAAGCTGAGCTCTCTTTCGCACACATTGATGAAGTTATTCAGGCCGTTGTGGAAGATTCCCAGATTAGTTCAGCCGTCTCTGACAAAGTTGATCACTCTGCTGATCAAATCAATCCAGAGGTCACTTTTCCTTCAAGAGAACCTGTTCAGCCAGATCCATCTACTGATCAGGTTATCCCAACTGATGTACCAGTTGATTCAATCGATCATCCTTTAGAGGCACCAGTTTCAGTTTTGTCACCATCTGCTGAACCAAATCCTCCTTCACCACCTCGAGATCAAGGAGAAATCACTGCTGCTGATACTTTAGTTCGAGATGCTGCTGAAACAATCTCAACTGATCAAGCCTTGATTATTTCTGAACTTACTACAAGTGAACCAAGCACTTCTCGACAGTCTCATCCTCCATCTTCATCAGATTTTGATCTTATTTTTGAAGAAGTTCAGCATATGCAGGACAGTATGAGTCAAATGATTACTGCCATCTCCAAGGTACAAAATACGCAATTATCGCATATTCTGAAGTTGGACGATAATCAGCAGTCTTTACAAAAAATGAAGGATATACAATCTGCTGTTACCGCTCTTTCATTTGCAGTTAAAGATATTCAGAAAAATAGAGGAATTTTTTCAGGTCTGACTGCCACTCAAGACTCTAATAACAAACGGGTCGACAGTGTGGAGTCACTTGTTTCAAGAAAAATCGAACTGCTACAAGTCACTATGTCTACTGCTATCGATAACATTTCATCCTCTGTCAAGCTCCTTTCTACTGACGTTCGGAAGCTATCTCTCAAGATGGAGCTGTTTGACAAAAAGGGGGAAGAGATCAATGAGATCTTAGAACAGCAGAAGAAACAATAAGAGCAGTATCTATTGTATTTATTTGAAGAAATGTGAATTCAGTTGATTCAGTTAATCGACATCTTAGTTTATCTACTTTGAATTCAATCAAGTATCTTTCACTATAGTTTTGTCAAACACCATAAAGGGGGAAATTGTTGAAACGAAATTCCGGCGTTTGACAAAAGATTTACCAACTGAATCGAGCAACTGAATTTGACTAACTGATCGACGTAACTGAACACGTCATCAATCAACTGATCGCTACAACTGAAGTCTATTCAATCGTCAACTGATCTTTACCAGCTGATCTTTCAGCTGTACACGTCATCAGTTGAAAGCGACAACCGACAAATAGTACAGCTATCTGCAACTGGTAGTGGCTCGCCGCATTTCAGAATGAACATTGTACGATTGTCAGAATATAACGACGTGGCAATCAACGGTTAGAATATTCAAATATCTTTAATATTACCGTTGAGAGGGAAGCCTATAAATAGTCGAAGACAGCAGGTGAAGATTATCCGACTCTCAGTTATCTTATCTTACTTGATGTTACGCTGCAAAAATATCCACATACATTCAGAAATCAAAGCTCACGCTTATCAGTTATATCAGTAGTATTCTAGACTACGCTCTTGAGCTTATATAGCACTTTGTAATCGATTGATAGATTTTCTAAGTTGTGCTAAGATCAGTTACGATCTGTAAAAGTGTTGTATACTAAGAGTTTCAGGATTGGCAAAGTGATAAGTCCAAACTGAAGTGGGTCAGTACACCTTTTTGTATTTGATCAAAGTATTTTAGTGAATATCCTATCTTCGTGATAGAAGGGGTGACGTAGGAGTTATTCAAGTCTCCGAACATCCAGAAACAAATTGTGGTGTTATTACTTTCAGTTATCATTTTCAGTTAGATACTCTATCTTTCAGTCAGTTAGTTTTCCGCAACTGTTTATTCAGTTTAACTGATTGTTATTGACCGACGGGATATTTAGATTCAGTTTGTAACACAACTGAAATCAGTTTGTCGAAGAATAATTTTAATTGAGCAGTGTTTATTCAACCCCCCCTTCTAAACACTCTTCACCCGATTCACCGATCCTTTCATGAAGTATGTATTTTTTCTTGGAGAAAATGAAACATATCCGGTGGTAATTTCTGTCAAACTAGCAAGTGATCAAGAAGGTAAATTAGTTGATATGCTTAAAAGACATAAAAATTCAATTTGTTGGACACTAAAAGATCTCAAGGGCATTAATCCACTAATTTGCACTCACAAAATTCACTTAGAAGAAAATGCTAAAACATCTCAACAACCACAAAGAAGATTAAATCCACACATGAAAGATGTTGTGACAACTGAAGTTCTCAAACTACTTGATGTTGGTATTATCTACAATATTTCTGATAGTAAGTGGTAAGCCCAAGACAAGTACTTCCAAAAAAATCTGGAATCACATTGATAAAAAAATGAAAAAGGTGATTTATTAACAAGTCGAGTCCCATCTAGTTGGCGGATGTGTATTGATTATAGAAAATTAAATGACGCCACTAGAAAAGATCATTATCCATTACTATTTTTGGATCAAATTTTAGAATGAGTAGCAGATCATCCCTACTACTGTTTTCTTGACGGATATTCAGGCTATTATCAAATTCCCATTGCACTCGAAGATCAAGATAAAACTACATTCACATGTCCTTTTGGAGCATTTGCATTTAGAAGAATGCCATTTGGATTATGCAATGCCACAACAACATTTCAGAAATGTATGCTAAGCATTTTTAGCGACATGGTTGAAAATTGTTTGGAGATTTTCATGGATGATTTAACTTCTTTCTGGAATACATTTGATAATTTTCTTGAAAATTTGGAAAAAGTTTTAAAATGATGAGAGGAAAAAGGTCTTATTTTAAATTGGAAAAAATGTCATTACATGAATACTTCTGGGATTGTTTTAGGACATGTCGTGTCATCTCATAGAATTGAAGTTGATAAAACAAAAGTTGATGTAATTGACAATTTACCCCATCCAAAAACCATTAAGGAAATTCGCTCATTTTTGGGACATGATGGATTTTATAGAAGGTTTATAAAGGACTTTAGTTTAATCTCTAAAACCATTTGTAACCTCTTAACAAAAGACACTGCATTTGAGTGGACTCAAGAATGTCAAAAAGCTTTTGATAAAATCATTTGACATTTAACATCAGCTCCTATCATGAAACCTCTTGATTGGTCTTTACCATTTGAAATCATGTGCGATGCGAGTGATTATGCAGTCAGTACAATATTGGGTCAAAGAAGTAACGGTAAGACTTATGTGATATATTATGCAAGTAAAACTTTAAACAATGCTCAAATGAATTACTCCACAACTGATGTAATATTTTCATTAGATAAATTCCGTTTATTTGATTGGATCAACGACTATTGTGTTTACTGATCATTCTGATATTATATATTTATTGATCAAACAGGATGAAAAGCAAAGACTGATACGATGGATTTTGTTACTCCAAGAATTTGACATTTTGATCAAAGATAAAAAAAAGAACCGAGAATGTCGTAGCCGTCATTTAGCGAGACTCGTAAGAGGATCATCTTGTGAAATGACACCAATTAACGATAATTTTCATGATGAACATCTATTTTCAATTACTTCTACACCTTGGTTTGCTAACATAGTAAATTTTCTTGTGACAGGAAAAATGCCACCGCAATGGAGCTCCCAAGATAAAAGAACATTTTTTAATTAGGTAACAAACTTTTATTGGGATGATCTGTATCTGTTCGAGTATTGTCCAGATCAAATTTTTCGACGTTACATACCCGACAATGAGTTAAGTAGTGTCATTATTTTGTCATTCAGAAGCATGCGGAGGACATTTTTCTTCAAAGAAAACAGCTGCAAAAATCTTGCAGTGTGTATTTTATTGGCCCACTTTGTTTAAAGACACCCACGAAATCTGCAAGATCTTTGAAAATTATCAAAAATTGGGTGCAATTTTAAAAATAAACATGATGCCTTTGAATCATATAATTGAAATTGAAATCTTTGACTGTTGGGGAATTGATTTTATGGGACCTTTTCCACCTTCATTTAGATACTTTATATTTTAGTTGCAGTTGATTATGTTTATAAATGGATAGATGAAATTCCATGTCAAACAAATGATCATAAAATAGTCATCAAATTTTTGAAAGACAATATTTTTAGTAGATTTGGAATTCCTCGAGCCATAATAAGTGATGGGGGAGCTCACTTTGTCAATAAACCACTTGCTTCATTAATGAAAAAATATGGTATTACTCACAAAGTAACTATTCCTTATTATCCTCAAACAAATGGACAAGTTGAATTAGCTAATAGGTAGATAAAGCAAATTTTGGAAAAAACTGTTAACCCAAATAGAAAAGATTGGTCTCTGCGACTTAATGATGCACTTTGGGCATATCGAACAACTTCAAAAACATCATTGAATATGTCTCCCTATAGGTTGGTTTACGGAAAACATTGTTATTTGCCTGTTGAATTGGAACATAAAGCTTATTGGGCGATACAAACTTTTAATTCAAGCATGGATGATGCCAACAAATTGCGCAAATTGCAATTTAATGAACTGGATGAACTCGGAAGTGACGCGTATGAGAATTAAAGGATTTATAAAGCAAAAATCAAATCATTTCATGATAAAACAATTCTTAGAAAATCTTTTGAGATTGGTAAAAAAATTTTGCTTTATAATTCTCAACTTCACATATTCCGAGGAAAATTACGATCAAGATGGACATGCCCATATGTTGTAAAGCATGTGTATCCTTATGGAGCTGTGGACATTGAAATCCTAAAAATGGTTATGTTTTTAAAGTAAATGAACAAAGGCTTAAACCATTTTTAGAAAATGAAATCTTTCAAGAAGAGTTTATTTCCCTTTCTGATCCTTGATTTTTTTGTGTTGAATTTATTTTTTTTGCTTTTATTTGAGGTTTCCTTAAATCATTATTGTTTTTACTGTTTATTCTGCTCACTTCTGTGACCCATAGTTTTGTCATGATAACATATTACCCCTATAAAGTCTCTAATCTTTCTCTCTATTTTCGCAGACCAAAAAGAAAGTAAAAACATGGATGGATCCTCTGCACAAACATTGAAAAATATTTGTGTATTTTGTGGGTCGAGTCTTGGAAAATATGAAATGTTTGTAAAAGCAGCGAATAATCTTGGAAAGACATTGGCTGAGAGAAAAATTCACTTGGTATATGGGGGAGGTTATATTGGGTTAATGAGATATTTTTCAACATCTGCTCTTCTTGGAGGTAGTCGGGTTTTGGGTATTATTCTTATAGCCTTACCTGGAGGAAATATTACAGGTGTTACGATTGGAGAGAAATTAAAAGTTTCTTTTATGTATGAAAGAATCACCAAAATGATTGAAAATTCTGATTTTTTTATCGCACTACTAGGTTGTTTTGGTACATTAGAGGAAATTATTCACATTGTTTCTTAGGCACAACTTAATATCCATAATAAACATGTGGGCTTGTTGAATATAAATAATTACTATGACAGTTTGTTTACATTTCTTGATAAAGTTGTGGTTTCATTTTGGAAAATTCACGATGGATGCTCATCTCTGCTTCGACTGCCGACCAATTAATTGATAATTTGGAAGCTTTTTTTCATAAGCCTGATTCGATGATAACAAAGATCAATTGGTCACAATCAAGCAGTAAGAAAAGAAAGTTGGATCATTGATTCAAAAGTCGTGGATTGATTTGCGTTTGTTTCAGTTTATTTTCTTCAATAAAATTCCAGGTGATATCTCTTTCATTATGTACTCTTTATTAATAGTTGACATTAGGGACAATGTCATATTCTGATTGAGGGGAGAACGGACTTATAAAAAAACTTAAAAAAAATATTTAAATATATATATATATTAAAAAATTATTATTTTAAAATAAAACCATGTTTATTGTTTGTATCTTAGAAATTTTTGCAAAAATATCATACATTACATACTTGAAAGGTTTAAATTTGAAAATTTATTAATCTATCTAAGGATGTTTAAATTTTTATTTGAAAAAAAAAAGAAGTCAATTTTAATATTCTGATCACTATAAATATGATTTATGAAATCCTTTTGAGTGATTAACTATTGTGATAGTTATTAAAGTATATGGCCCAAGATATATTCTTGATAAAAGTGCCTAATATTTTAAACTCATACATATTTTGTGAGTGATTTGGAGAGAATTGAGAAAACTGCTTTCGAGCCTTTATTGATCATGCGAGAGGATATCTATTTTTTAGATCTTAAGTTCTTATTTTAAAAAATAATAATATTTCCTGATGAAAAAAAAAATATGTTGAAGGTATATGTAATTTTAAAGTTATATGTTACGACCCATTTATCTATCATAAAAAAAATAGAAAGAGAGAAATATATTGTAAAAAATTAAAAAAACATGTGGTCAAGAAGCATAAACTTAGTCTGATCCTCGACGTTAAAAAAATCAAGAAAAAAATATATATAATAAGAATAACTAGATTTTAAATCAATGGATTTCTCATTTTTTGATTAATTTGACTCATTTGTCTGTCTGCATTTTGTAAACCATTTATCTGTATTCCAACTCCATGAGAGAAATCATTCACTTGAATTGAAACACTTATTAACCTGTGAGGATATGGAGTTGAAACTCTTACTAGGAATTTATGAAGGCCATATACATTTAATTACCTGAAAATAAGCTTTGAATTGATCAGCTTAGATTATTTCATAAATTATAATTATGATGATCTTGATAAAACTTTGATAGTTTTCAAATTTAATTTAAACACTTGGATAGTTCCGATTACATTTCTATTTAAATTAATTGATATGTTTTGTATTACTATTAGCGCTTAAATTTCTAGGGACTAGCAATAAGCTGGTTGAGGTGTGATAAATATAAAAATTGTACATTAATTAAATATTTTATAATATAAATTTATAGTTTTTGTTTTATTAAATGTTAAAATATTATATGTTTTATAATAAAGTGTATAAAAAATAAGTTGTTGTCTAATTATAAGTTTTTACTATTTTTACAAGTTCGATAAGAATAACATTGGCATTGCAAATGGGATTAAGATTATTCTTGGACCTATAGAAAGTTGATGATAATATCTACAATATTAGTGACAAGCATGAGATAAAAATCTTCTCACAATTGGGATCAAGTTAAGCAACAAATAAATTAATACCAAAGGAGTGACAGTTTTACCATGCTCTAGCATTTTGACCATATCTCTCAAATTACTTGGTCAAATGATGAAAAACAAATGCCACAATTCAAACAACTCAATTATCTACATGTTTTGTTTTATGTGGAAATGAAAATTCAGATGGGAAGATTTTCAAAGTTGATGTGTATGTTGACATAATTTCTTCGAACGCCAATGAAGACTTATGTGTTAAAAAATAATATTTTATTTGTTGTTGTCTCCCCAAATTTGGCTATAAATAGGGGTGCATTGTAATGTATTGAGATATCCCTCATTTTATGAATAAACCCTTGATTTCATAATATTTCTCTCTTTGTTTTTCCTTTATTTCTTCATTTAAATATAATTAGCATGTTAATTTCATATTCAAAGTTTTACACTTTGAATAATGAGTAGCTAACTTCCCAAAGTTGAAATGAAAAGGTGAAACTCTTGGCATGATAATAAAATTATTAAAAGGTAAGAATATATGTTTTATATTTTTTAATCAATATTTTTGTTTATGTTATATTTATTTCTTTAAGCATTATAATACCTGTGGGGACCCGGATGCTAAGCATCTTCTTAATCGTCATTGGGACTAATTCAATTAATTATAATAAACAGGATCTAAAATTTTTATTTTTTTTAAATGCGGAAGGTAATGGAATCATTGTATTATACAAACCAGTATAATAATACAAATCCTGTATAACATGCGTCTAGTTCAAAACTAGGTTCAACTACTACAATTAAGTAATAAAACCTATCTATATCCAAGTCTGGAATCACCACTCTAATCTCGATCTTTCTTCACCTTTGTGACCCTGAACCTGTCACACCTGTTGCCATGCACACATACAGACAAGACAACAACCGGATAACTCCGGTGAGATATAAATATCCCAGTATAAACAATGTATACATGCAATCATATAAAACATATATAAAAGCATAAACAATTATTAAAACATGTATCCAATCTGACTACATGAATAAATACGAATCTGTATTTAAGTCAGTGACTTGTTATCTTATCTTATCTTATTTCTAACCTAGGGGCCCCGATCTAATTTAGACTTTGGTATGCTGTATCGAATGTCTACAATAGACGTCGATCTACATCTAAGCTCATCGATACACCGTAAGTCTATAGTCTTCGCGGTTCTGACAAAGACTCGGCGGTTCTGCCCTAGCTAGGCTAATCTGCCCTAGACTCAAACTCTGGCTCTGCTATAATTCAATAGACTAAACATATCAATATGATAATCTGCAAATATCAATGCAATAAAATAAAGTATGTGATTTAGGGAAACTCAAGTCAAACCTGACTCGAGTTGTGCAATCCCGAATCAACATTTATTTATACCTTTCTTGTTGTCGCTCTGATACAATCGAAGTCTTGATTCAAAGTCTGTCACTGTTCAATCTGGCAATGACAATACCAATATACTGTATCAATATTCTAATCAAATCACAACATCTCTGGTTTGTCAAATTCTGAGAGTACAACAGTACAATCCTGCGATCCCGGTGATACCAAACCAGTATATACCAGTTCTAATAACTTATAATCAACCACCGTACAAATCTGACATCACATCTCAGTCAATTTAACTCTGAAATTCATAATAATTCCATAATCAATCTGTTTCTTAATCTTACTTCGATTCTATGCTGTCTAACATGTCAAGAACAACATATATGACGTGTAGTCAATTCTAATAACATCATAATTTCAAAACATGTCAAAACATAGTAAACCTTACGTCCAGTTTTAGCCCACGTCGATAGAAACACAGTATCGAAGTCGGATTTAAAATCTAACGGACGGATTTCTCACGAATCGAATTCTAAAATCAAAGAACAAAAGTTTCCTCTGAATTTTCATTTTCCTTCAAAGATTTACGTTTGTGTATATATATATATATATATATATATATATATATATATATATATATATATATATATATATAAATATACACCCACGTACATGCAAAGGACGAGTGGCTCAATCTTTGTAGCACACGTCTCGCGCATATGCACGACTTCAATCGGCGCATATGCCCGAGACACTCAGTCTCCGCGCATATCCTACACGGTGGCTCGCGCATAAGCGCGACACATCTTGGCGCATATGCGCGAGGCTTCTGCTCAAAAATGCCAACTCTCTGCCACCCTCGCGCATGTGCGCGAATCCAAGTCGCGCATGTGGCGAACCTCTCTGGACCTCTCGCGCATGTGCGCATATAGTCGCGCATGTGCGCCGATGCCACTGTCCTCGCACATCAATTTTCACACGCGATCTCATTTCGTGTCTCGGTTAGCCCTTTCGTAATCGTTTCGATTGAAAATTAATAATCGTAATTTAACACGATATAAAATCTTGGGCATTACAATACCCTACTTATAAGCGGGAGTATTGATTTATGTTGTTATAGTTTACACTAAATTCTTAGAACCGTTTAAATGTTAGTTTAGTATTGCCTACCATTTAAAGTGGATACCTTGATTTATTATATATGAATATATCATAAAATTAATTTCTTGGTACCATTTAAATGTTTGTTTGGTTTTACCAACCATTTAAAGTTGATGCTTTGATTTATTATATTTGAATATATCATAATATTAATTGTTAAAATGTTTATGAAATTTTATGATAAAACCTTAATGCTAAAAGACGTGTTGCATGCTTGGTTTAAAAGAAAATGAATTATATATGCATGAATTTTTATAAGTGATGGAAATATGAAAAGTGGAAGGAGGTGAATTGATTGTGACTAATACGATGATATGTAAGACCAATGCTCAGTTGACGGGTGAGAGTGTCGCTGAGCCACCCGATAACGTTGTAATACATAGATGGATCCATCGACCTACAGCTAAGGCGAAATTCACAATTGAGAGTCTGAATTCAATAAAAAGAGAAACGTATACGTATATGATGAAAGGTAAAAATATATGATGAAAGGAAAATGTTTAATTTATGCAATTTTATGAAAGCTATTTTCTTAAAAGTATTTTCACTATTTCTTGTGAATGAATATGTATTACTTGCAATTAAGATTAAGGTTTGCTGAGTCAATAGACTCACTAGGTGTGATCGATGCTACTAGCTTGATATTGACGGAGGTCTTGATGGTTGAACTAGCTGGACTGAAGGTACATACAACCCGGGGACCTTCGCAAGTTTTTCGCAAATAAAATTGTGTTTAAAATTTAATCTACTGTAAAGATTTTATGATTTATGATGCTTTTGAGAGGTTTTTAACAAGATGTTAGAGTTAACTTTGTTTTTGAAATAATGTTAGCTTAAGCTTGGTAGAAGTTTACGATTTTATGCTTTAAATGCGTTCTTTTGGATTTTCAAATAATTGTTAGTTGATTGGTTTATTTTAAAATGGTACAAAATAATTATATTTTAAATGCTTATTATTTTGTCCGAATGAATTAAAAAAAATAAAAAATTCTAATATTTTTTAAGAAAAACAAGTAGTGGACGTTTCAGTATAGTTCTGCAGCTGGGTTTTGTCATCACCGAAAAAGGGGAAATTGTTAAGAAATTATTATTACCCTAAAGTTTTTGTGATTGACAAATTCAAAACAGCACTTAACTGTTTCAGGAAACAGCTGCAATCTTTCTTGCATAACAGGAACCATTTCAACTGTCTAGATTCCAACCTCTTGGTCATCTTTCAACCGGCTGTCTGCCTACAGCTTGAAGTATTTCCAACCGTTAGAAGATTTTCAACAGGTTGTTCAAAGTGTTCAAACTGCTTCATTAAAGAGCTATTTATTTCTCACTTAACATAAGAAATTCTCTGACCGGCTTAGGACATTCAATGGTTTTGCACCACTACAAGTCAAATATGTCATGCACCAGTCCCGATAAAGATCTGCATTAATGTCACTATCCTAGAATAGAAAGATTTCTTATACATCCTACAAGTTCTGATGTTAATAACAGTTGTCACAAAATGATGATCAGAAGCAACTCTTCAAGGAACGGGATTCAAATATGTGCAAGCAAAGAGAACATTAAATGCTTTCCTGAAGAATATTTAATGAAGTTGCAGCTGATAGTGACACATCATTCCAACACCACAGGTTTACGTTATGTATCTTTTTGACAGCTTATAAAAGAATAGGTGAAAAATTCAGATAATAGTTCGATAATTTTAAGCTTGTCGACCACGCGATTGACACACTTCAAAACCTTTCATATACAATGATGTGAGAACATTAAAAGTTCATATACTTCATCGCTCATCAAGCATGCACTCAGCATAAAGATATCTGATCATTCAAGGATCAGTTTTATACTACTCAAAACATACTGTTTTTTTTATCAGTAACATTTTGGTTATTTGATTTATTGTCTGGTGAACCAAGAATTCTTAAAATCCAGAAGTGTAAAGTGATCACTAAGAGTTCTAGAACATGCAGTATGATAACTCCTGATTGGAGTGAGTTGTTACAATAAGTTTGTAAAGCCAAAGTCTTTTACTGGAATCCATTCTAAAGAGGAAGAAGGGGTAACGTAGGAGTTTTATCTCTGAACATTCATAAAAATCACGTGTCTTTACTTTTCGCGAAGCACTTACATTTTGAACCGTCTCTTGATTAACAAGCCAGCCAACCAGTTGAAGTTATCATTAGAAATTGTGAAGCACTTTTCAAGTTGTTCATATTTCTACCCGTTCAAGAAAAACTTTCAACCGCCTGAAAACGATTGAAATTTTAAAAGCAAATATTTTTAGAGAGTTTTCACCTCCCTTCTAAACTCTTTCCAGATCCTAAAACAAGTTTTTTATTATCATCTTCTTTAACATTATTTTCAAACTCAAAAATTTCCATTGAAAAAATTTCAGATCGTTGATTTAAGTTTTCTTCTTGTATATTTTCTTCCACAATTATTTCTATTTCATTATCATATTAATTTTCATTAATACTTGATTGTTTACATCAATTGAACACATTAAGTTCTCGAGTCATATTTCCAAAAGAAAATTTCAGTATTCCATTTTGACAATTACTTAAAGCATTTGAAGTTTCTAGAAATGGTCGTCCCAATATTATTGGAATTTCATTATGTACTTTTATTGGTTGTGTATCCAAGAAAGTAAAATCTATATGATATATGAATTTATCAACTTGAACCAACACATCTTCTATAATACCTCTAGGTATTTTGATTAACCTATTCACCAATAAAAAAGTAACAGAAGTGGGTTTTAATTCTCCTAAATTAAGTTTTTCATAAACTGAGTAAATAAGTGAATTCACAGTTGCACCCAAATCTAGCAAAGTTTTTTAAATTTTATTTTATCAAATGATACATGAAATTGTTGGACAACATGATCTTTATATTTTAAGTTAGAACTATTTTCAAGAATAGAACTTAGTTGTTCAGCCAAGAATGCTTCCTTCTTCACAAGAAATTTTCTCTTCACAGTACATAAGTCTTATAAAAATTTTGCATAGGAAGGTACTTGTTTAATAGCAACTAATAATGGAATATTTATCTTTACTTGTTAAAAAATTCATAGATATCATAATCATTCTTTTGTTTTTTATGATTTGTTCATGCATGAGGAACACATGAGAGATTTATTTGACTCATTTATTATTCCAAATGATTTGTCATTCATCATATTATTCTTAGAATTTAAGGTATCACCATTCTTAAAATTATCAAAATCATCAACCTTACTCTTTGAATTTAAATGATCCTTTTTTTCATTGATATATGGATCATTAAATATTTTACCACTTTTAGGGGTAATAACAGATTTTATTTGATCAATTTTATTATTATTTAATTCTTGATTTTGAGTTTTAGGATTAGGTTGAGATTGAGATGGAAATTTTCCTCTTTCATGAATATTAAGAGCAGAAGCAAATTTTTACAAGAGTTTCTTTCAAATCATTCATTGACTGACTGTTTTGAATATTGATAGACTCTTGCTTTTGGATAAATGCATGAATTACTTCTTCGAAGTTTTTTCTTGGAGGTTTAACATAGAGAATATAACCTTGATGATTTTGGTTATTTTTAAAATATTTTTGTGAATGTTTTGTAATATTATCATTCCTCCAATTAAAATTAGGATGATTTTTCCATCCAGGATTATATAATTGTGAAAAAGAATCTAATATTGGTATTTTATAATTGTTAACATAATTTTTTTGTTCATGGAGACATTCTTTAAATGAAGGTAATGTTGGACAATCTTTTATAGAATGATAATGTGTATCACATATATGAAAAAACATTCTTTAATACTTTTAAATTGACTACTCTTTTTCATTTATAATGATCCAATTTTTCTTTCTAAAGATGCAAGTTTAACTTGAATATCTATATCATCTTTAATATATATACATAACCCTTATTTATTGAATTATTGATTTTAATTGTTGGTGGTTCTATTGTGCCTATATTATCCTAATTTTGAGCATTTTCTGCTAATGAATCCAAATACTCCATAGCTTCATTTGAGTTTTTATCTTCAAAAGTTTCATTACACATGAATTCTATTATTTGCCTATCTTTAGGTATTGTACCTTAATAAAAGTTAGAAACTATTCTTCATGTTTCAAAACCATGATATGGGCATGTATTAAGTAAATTTTATATATATCCCAACATTGATAAAATCTTTCTCTTTGTTTTTGGGAAAAATTTGTAATTTTTTTTAAAAGAGTTTGTTCTATGTGGAGGGAAAACCTTTTTGAGAAATTATTGTTGCATTTTTTCCCACAATCTTATTACATTTGTAGCCATGTTTTAGCTTTATTTTTCAAAGAAAATGGGAAAAGCTTTAATCGAACTGTATCCATGCTACAATTTTGATTATTATAAGTGTTACAAACTTTCTCAAATTCTCTTAGATGTAAATATGGATTTTCAGAATCTAAGCCATGAAAATTTGGTAAAAGTTGAATAATTTGAGGTTTAAGATTGAAAATATATGCATCGGGTGGAAATACTAAACAAGTAGGTGCAGTAGTTCTAATTGGATTCATATGGTGCCTAAGTGTTCTTGCTTCATCATTTCCTTGATTATTATTATTATTATTATCTTGATTATTATAATTATTATCCATGTTTAAAATATTTTCAGATATTCGAATAAGTCTACCACTTTGTTTACGAATCCAAATACTCATACAAGTAAAAATAAAATAGTATTTATATAAAGTATAAATAGAAAATTTAAACTTAATTTATACCTCCCCGACAACGGTGCCAAAACTTGCTACAACATAAATTGTTATTTACCCAAGTGTAAGTTGTCTGCAAGTAATATATTTAATAAGTAAGAGATCGTACCATGGAGAGGATATTTTTAAGTTTAAATTTAATTATCTTACACTTTTTTCGGAACATGTTTAAAATTTTAATTTTAAAAACTTATTGAAAACGAGAAATACACAAACTATGAGATTGTCAAGGTTTAAGGATTATTCTTGAGTTCCATAAGATTGTTTAATAAAAATTAAAAGCATGAAGGGAAACCGCTATAATGGTCCCAAAAAAATAAGTAAATATACATGTATATAATATGGTTCCACTATTAATTATCAGATTACAATTATTATATGGTACCCAAATTATATATATAAAGAAAATTGCACATAAGTAAAGGTTAATTTAAGTCATTAAACATAATATTGCATTTAGAACAACCGACAGAGCAACGCTATCGTATAAATGAAATATATAATAATAATAATAATAATAATAATAATAATAATAATAATAATAATAATAATTGATGAAATACTTATTGTATCAAAATTAAACAACAAATCAAGATAATCATTTCAATTGTACCAAGTATTTGATGTAAATTGATAACAACAAATAATTCATTTTTATACATACAATAAAAAAGAAGTTAGCTAAATGAAAAGAAATATAGAATGAATATAAAAAATATAAACAATCATACTTCACCAAGAATTCTTTAAGATCTAGGAAATTCGAACTACGTAACCTGACTGCGTGCAATCTAGGGGTTTTACTTAGAATATGTGTTTACTGATTGTTATACATTTAATGCATGAATATTGCATTGTAAGGTGTTATTGCATGGGTATTTTAAAGTTTCATGCATTAGGGTATTAAGTTGCATTTCACGCTTGAAAGGGTAACGGAGACCGGGGATAATCAAGAAAAATACTTTTATTGAATAATTAATTTTAATTATTTAATATAAGGTGTTTTTTTAAGCGTATTTTTCAAAAAAATGGGCTTAGGCGTGTATTTTACTCGTCGAGGCATATTTTTAATCGGTGTGAAAAATTTAGCAAAACATGGGACTTTTTGAAGGTTTAGGCAATATTTTCTAAAATTTACGTAAACGAAATATTTTCCGGAATTTTTATTGGGCTTGATGGGTTTGTTTTAATGCCTAATTGGCTCAGAAACCTTTTAATCTTTTAAAATGTAATTAAGGGCTCATTAGTGTTTTGTATTTTATTTAAACATTACCCAAAGCAAAACCTAAACCCATTAACACCTATCATCCGTTCCCTACCCTCCAACAGCAGCATCCCCTCAGTTTTACAGCAGCAAACCAGCAGCAACTTCGAAAATCCCTCAATCTTTCAAGAAAAATTCTTCACCGCCTCTCTGTTCACGTCCCGCACGTAGATCTTTGAGTTTTTGAGCACATAACGTTAAGGCACGCTATATATGTTCCTTCTCTCATCATGCATGCAATATATATACTGATATGTGTGCCATGTACGAAGGTTTCATAGTTCTTGCATGTTAAATCATCAATGCATTTGGTTTGTCATGAAATCCGCATGTTTAAGCATACAACTCATGTTTTTTTATGATTTTTGTGGTAGGGGACTGTCGAGTTACATTTCTAAGGGGTTGTACACCTCAAGTAAGATGGTGTTTAAGTGCTGGAGTCGAAGCTTTGTGGCTTAGGCGAAGGACGATCGGTGCATTGTTGTAGTGTTGGCTCGGTTTGGTGTAGATCGAGGGATTTGGTTGGAGACACGGCGTGAGGGGCTGTTCCAAGCCATGGACCAGGCCCTGATGGGTCCGAATCATGGTCCAGGATGGCCCGCACGCTTTTGGTTGGAACCGTAGGGCCAATTGAAGTCGCTATCTCTCGGGTGGTCGTGTTAGGGCTCGTTGTGGTGGTGATCAGGTTGGAACGTTCAGCAGCATGCATGGGACAGTGTGCTTGAGTTAGGTTGGTCTAGGAGGGTCCTAAGGTGAGCTAAGAAGGGTTGGTACAAGGCTAGTTCGAGCCGGTAGGGCCTAGGGTCGAAATTTTGCAAGTTTAGTGTATTAGGGTTTGAAGTCGTAACACGCTGAAAATTTCCATCAACCTCTGGGCGTGGTTCATGGGTCATAAGTGGTCTAGAATGAGTGGTTTCGAGGCTGGTCATATAGGGTTAAGTCATGGATCAAGTTGGGAAAATTTTGATTAAGTTTTAGGTCGATTCGGGTTAAAACCGGGACCCGGTCCAAGTTTTAAAACTAATCGTATAAATTTTGGAATGGGACCATGTTTACATCTAAGAATTTCTTACTATTAGGTTTTTGAGGTGTTAATGAGTTTGGTTGGCTTCGGGGAAAATTTTGAGGTCCAGAGGTAAAATGGTCATTTAGGGTTTCTAAGGACTAAATGGTCATTTTGCACCTGGGTCGAGTTTTTAGTCTTGGCAGCATCCTCATCACAAATTTAACATGTTTTTAAATGTTTATGTATCACAAATATGATTTTATATAATTATGAAAATAAGTTGCATGTTTGATTTTAATGAAAATTTACGTATATGCATGATTTTATAAGTGATGAATATGATGACACGTTTTGGAGGTGCCAAAGATTGAGTAGGCAGGGCTAGATGTATCCATGCTAACTCGAGGACCTTATTTCTTCTACACATCATGTTTATGAGACATGAGTGATTATTGGATATTATCAAACTATGTCTCTTTTTATGTTGATGATTCGACAGGGGTTTTGAGAATATTTTTTAACTACAGTAATTGTCAGTATCAAATTTCTCTTATTTTAAAAATGGGTGATTTATAGCATTTATTACATGGATGCTTGTAAATGTTTATTTTCGAATTGTAGCTCTTAAAAAAAATTAGTAGACATTTCAAATTCATCCTCTTCACCTTGACATATTAAGTTTAACTTGTCATGAACTTACTTTTGATCAACACTAAAATCTTCACTCATAGTTTAGAAAGTGAAAAAAATATATTGGAACTTAAAACTTTTATTTCAACACTAATACACACACCTTTATTTTAAAATGGGATAAGTTACTCCTAAAGCTAACACAATGCCACTACAAGAAAATTTGAAATCAACAACACCTCTACGACAAACGGTTTTAACTAAAACCGTTGTTAAAAAACTTTTAACAACGGTTTTAAGTAGCGTTTTTTTTAAGCAAAAGACAACGATTTTTAGGATCAATGACAACGGTTCTATAAAACCGTTGTCTTTGGGCATTTATGACAACGGTTCACAGAACCGTTGTCTATTAGCGTGTTTTTTGGACAATTGACAACGGGTTGTAGATGTTGTCATATTTAGCGACGGTTTCACCCGTCGCTAAATTTAGCGACGGTTTAATTCACACCGTCGCTATATTATAATTGCGACGGTTTTAGTTATAACCGTCGCTATATTTAGCGACAGGTAAACGTAAACCGTCGCATGTTATCACTTAGCGACAATTTAATTAAATATGTCGCTAATATTAACGACGCTTACGGCTTTACCGTCGCTAAGGTTAGCGACAGAGATTAACCGTCACAAAATTTAAATTTTGAAAAAACCGCCATAATTAGCGACGGTTAAGGCAATAATTGTCGCTATTAGCAACAGTTTAATCACTCCACTACCACAAGAGACATTCACCTGAATCCAGAATCGATGAATTATTTTTAATGATTATTCTGATTCATTCAATAAAAATGAAGTTTTTGAATCATCTTCATTGCTGAATTTGGGCATTACCAGAAAGGGAAAATTGTTGGAATATTTTAGTTTTGGTGATATGATCGTAACAAGGAATTAGTCTAGCTATATCAAAATTCAGCATTCCCAAAAATTAAATAGTCGATAAAGCTTAGCATATCATATATGCACATTTCTTATTAATTAGCTAGATCTACCGAACTTAATGAACAAGGCTACATAAAATGTCAACGGTCGTTTATGATATCAGATTCGCTACCTTATTAATTGAAGCTATTCAAGGAATGTTCAGTACGCTGATTATGGAATTTATTCTGACAACCCATGTCAAGATTTAATTGTCGCCTTTGATTTTTTAAAAACCCCAATATGGTTGCATTTATGGCCTTATTACGAGTCATTTACAGTTTTTAGATCTGAACGTTGGAGATCGTCCATAAAAGGCCAGCAATCTTCTCATTTCGTATTGTATATCAATTGTCTTCTGAGTTGAAGGTTAGGTACACATTTATGCTATTAACACTATTAGAGGACACCAGATATTCAATAAATAAGAAAATTGTGAGGTGTTTATCCACCTCCCTCTAAAACACCTCCACCAATCCTAACAAATATCGTTCATATCTTTCCTCGCCATAACTTGAGATTTGATGTTGATTATCTTGATCAACATATCTCATATTTTAGGAAAATATATATGTGATTGTTTAGATAAAATCAATGAATATGTATTGGACAGGTGTCTAAGTTCGTGTTGATAATCTTCCAAACTCTAGATTTCATAATGATGAGATACATTAAGATTTGTTTAATTGCTGATATGATTTCGTGAAGAAACACCATGCTAATTTCAATGAGTGAGTCTTATGTGAGACCGTATCACGGATCTTAATCTGTGAGACGGGTCAACCCTACCCATATTCACAATAAAAAGTAATACTCTTAGCATAAAAAGTAATATTTTTTCATTGATGACCCAAATAAGAGATCTGTCTCACAAATATGACCCGTGAGACCGTCTAACACAAGTTTTTGCCAATTTCAATATAATGTTGTTGAAATATCAGTTGATCGATACAATTTGAAAGAGAAAAAACATTTATGTTCATTTTGTGTTGTGACAAATGTTACAACAAGTTTTTGATAATACCACTTGATAGGCTCGTAATAGTTTGTGTTTGTGTTGTTATATTTCCTATGGTTGTCACTTTGACGTGCTTAATTGAAACACTTTTGTGTTATTTTGTTGTAGGAGAAATTTTTCTAATCTTGAGATAAATATGAGCTAAATAAGGTGATTTTATATCACAATTGAAGTTTTCAATATGAACCTTATGGAGGACTTTAAGCAGAAAAATTTCAAAAGTGGACTTTACGCAAGGCGTGATCACGCTTTGTGATTACTCCTCAGCTGCTGGAACATTTGAGTTTGAATTTCGAAAACTGTAAAGATAATATCAGATTTTAGATTCCTAATTATGATATTTGATTTGTGAAAAATAATTGGCCTTGTGATTACTCCTCAGTTGCTGGAACAACTGAGTTTGAATTTAGAAAACTGCAAAGATGATATCACATTTTAGATTCCTATTTTTGGTATTTGAATTGTGAAAAATAATTGGAGAGAGATTTTTCTTATTGGGAGAAATAAAAATAAGATAATTTTATTCCATAAAAACTCATTCATATCTTTGGTAGTATTTTGTGTACATTAGGTTTTCCTCCCAATAAGCAATAAACACGTTAAGAAGTCAAGGCACACAAAAGAATTGAAAGAATCCTTCCACCACAACACACATGAAGAGCAAGAGCAAGGCATCAGATTTTCTCCAAGTTTTCTCCAACAATTCTAGTATTTTTATTTTCACTACTTTTATTTATATTTACATAGAGATGGTAAACCGAGCCATTCTTGGCTAAGTTCTTATTTCTGGTGTGAGGCCCGGGGCCGAAGTGGGTGGTGGGTTATCGCCGGTGCCATGAGGTTGCACCTACAATGAGCGGCTCCTGGCAAGCTTCTTTATAACGGCCTAAAAATTTTTACTTTGAAAATTTGCGGGAAATTTAAAATTTTTCTTTTAAAATAAATGGAGTGCCTCATTCATATCAAAAACTGATAAAATGTTTAACGTTCAAAATAGCAGCGGAAGAAATTATTACTTGCCAAAATAACAAGTTAAAGTATTCAACAACTGATAAAATATTTGAGCATAAAAAATAAAATGGCAAGTGCTGAAACTGAGGTCCTCGGGTGCCACTGCTGCCGACCCAAGCTAGCTCACTGGTCCCCGCTCTCGAGCCCGACATCATCAGTACCTACAACAATCAAGTCTCGTGAGTCTAAAGACTCAACAGACATATATCGTAAATAACAAGTAAATAATATAGTAAAATTTGCATGGGACAAAAAGAGCATGTCATGAGGCATACGTGAAAATAACTTGTCATGAGCAATTATAATACGTGCATAACTGAACTGAAAAATCATAGTAAAAATGTTTGCTCCTTGGAGCCCTGTACTGAAATAGCTTGTAATAATTTTCTGGTGAGATTATGGTCTACGCAAGTGGTCCCTGAACTGAACTGAACTGAACTGAGCTGACCGATACTGGGGACCGGACCGCTAATTGGTGACCGGATTTACGTCTGATCAGACTACTGCCACAGTATACTGGGTGAAACAACTGAACTGACCGGTAACTGATGACCGGACCGGTAACTGGGCACCGGATTTAATCATGATAGTAAAGTGACCACAAGCAATATCGCATAAATCTCAAAATGAATATTTTTGCACGTAATATAATTAATTCACACAATTAAATATCCTGTAAAAATTTTACTGATGGATTATATCGCTCCCAAGCTCGCTGCAACCTAAATATGTCATGAAAAATATGCAATAGCTTTTACTTGACCAAACTATGCAATTAACAACCAAAAACTGAGATAAATGCGCCTAATGACATCGTATTTAATCAGGACTCCGAACCAACCCGAACCAACACTGAAGCATCATATAGTCATGATTAAAATAAGCTTAAAATTATGAATTAATGCTCCTAAAATAGTTAGGGCCGAAATCTAGGTGGATGGAGGCCAAAACATGAAACGCTCTTTCGAGAGTCAATTTGGCACATCGCACCGTAAATTCTCGTACGACCTCAAAAATGAACCGAATTACGAACGGTCAAAAAAATGACCTTAATAACTCAATGAGGCACTGTCCAGTCCAAGGCCATAGGCTAAAATCTAAATGAGAACTCGAACGAGCCACTGAACCATCACAGCAAGTTGTTGTCCAATAATACAGCAACTGTGCTTCGGTTTCTTTGCGTCGTTTGCGAGGCTAATAGGCATTTGGGCTTGAACCATCGACCAAAATCTCTTACCAACATCCCAAGGTATGGTTTGAACCATGGCTAAAGGCCCTAGGCCAGCCACAATCCGAACCACACCATGAAACAATCCACCCGTCCCGGCCGAGAGCAATTCTGCGCGCTTGGGGAGTTTTGCTTCGTTTGCTGTCATGGACCTTTCCAATGGCCATTTGGTACACCATGGCACGATCTAGACATCTTGGGGTATGGTATGAACCGTGGCTAAGGGCCATATGCCAAACAAGATGCACACCAATCCACCAAAGTTCGAAACCCATATGCTGTACCAAAGAAGGGCCGAAATGGGTAAGGGCCTGTTCTTGTTGTTTTATTTGAAAACCGATTCACCATGGACCAAGCCACCAAAAGGGTGACTTTGTCACGTCTTAGAAATGCTAGGGAAGTGATCTAACCATGGCTATGTGCCTTGTGGAAGCCCAGATCAGATCCATCCCCTTGACAGTACACAACAGATTTTTCGAAAACTAAAAGGGCCAAGATTGAAGAGTTGCTGTCAAATTCGAATTCTATCATGCATGGGGCTTGTTTGAATGGACCAACATGGTCTTGACACACCCTCATATGTGTCTAGATGTAGCCTAGTGAGCTTGGAGTCGAGCCATCCACCTGAAACATTAAAACAAGAGAACCCGTGAAGAGCATCATGAAAATCGAAAATTCTGCATGTGGTTTTTCTGAAAATTCTTGCCATGTTTCGGTTTTTGCTTAATAAAACATGATCATGTAATGAAAATAAATGATATTAGGACTTGATTGAAGAGTCAAGGAAGAATATATGCATGCCTGGTTTCGTTTTGAAAGAAAACGAAAGAACGAGACGATCCGGCGCGGAGGAGGTGGAGCGCTTTCTATTATACCTTGCTTGTTCTCGATTTTCTCCTCTCTTCCTAGCTATGGTGCTCACGTTTTTTTCTCTCAAATTCTCTCTGAATTTCTAAGTAATGGAGGGGGAAGTGGTGGTTAAGAGGGTGAGGAGAATGAGTGCAAAAATATAGGGAAAAATCAAGACCAAGTCTCCACCTTTTTGAATTTTGAATTCTTGTTGCTATCAAATATTGGTGGGGGGAATATTAGAGGTGCATGGCCGAAATTCTCATGATAACTAGACTAGGATATTTCTTACTAATAAATTAATTAAGGTTGATTAATAATTAAAAAGGTTATCATGCTAAAAATGACAAAGAATGGGTCAAAGTTGAGTTGGCAAGGAATGTTCTAGCACCAAAGGGGTGGCCGAAAATCATCCATAAAAATAAAGGGAAATGTTGATTATTTGCTAAATTTATAACCCTTAAAAGCCTCACCTATCTTTTAATTAATTTAGTGAACCAACCCTTTAATTAAGGAACTTAAATAAATTTATTTTCTACTCACCTCAAATAACTAAAATAATTCCTTAAACTTCCTTATTAAGTTAAATTAACTTACTTGCTAGCTAAAATAAATTCTGGATATATTTTCTGAATCTTAAATTCTATCTCAAAACTCCAACTCCAGTCCGGCCTCACTGAAATAACTGAAAGAATAAAATTTAAACTACTGAAATAAAATAATTAACTTTACAGAAAGGAACTTTAAGTACTCATGCAATAAAATCAATTTACTTTAAAATACTAGAATTATGCATGGTGGGTTCTAATCCTGGGAAGGCAAAAGCTCCAGTGCCTGGGCTAGAGAAGTTCTATGAGTAATGGGTAATGGGATAACCGTAAGGGGACTCAAGCCCAATCGGGAACAGCCCATGTGTTGGAAACGAAATTCCGGCGTTTGACAAAAGATTTACCAACTGAATCCATCAACTGAATTTGACTAACTGATGGACGTAACTGAACACGTCACCAGTCAACTGATCGCTACAATTGAAGTCTATTCCATCGTCAACTGATCTTTACCAGCTGATCTCTCAGCTGTACACGTCATCAGTTGAAAGCAACAACCGACAAATAGTACAGCTATCTGCAACTGGTAGTGGCTCGCTGCATTTCAGAATGAACAGTGTACGATTGTCAGAATATATCGACGTGGCAATCAACAGTTAGAATATTCAAATATCTTTAATGTTACCGTTGAGAGGGAAGCCTATAAATAGTCGAAGACAGCAGCTGAAGAAGAACCCGACTCTCAGTTATCTTATCTTACTTGCTGTTACGCTGCAAAAATATCCAATTACATTCAGAAATCAAGCTCACGCTTATCAGTTTTATCAGTAGTATTCTAGACTACGCTCTTGAGCTTATATAGCACTTTGTAATCGATTGATAAATTCTATAAGTTGTGCTAAGATAAGTTACGATCTGTAAAAGCGTTGTATACTAAGAGTTTCAGTGTTGGCAAAGTGATAAGTCCAAACTGAAGTGGGTCAGTACACCTTTTTGTATTTGATCAAAGTCTTTTAGTGAATATCCTTTCTGCGTGATAGAAGGGGTGACGTAGGAGTTATTCAAGTCTCCGAACATCCAGAAACAAATTGTGGTGTTATTACTTTCAGTTATCATTTTCAGTTAGATACTCTATCTTTCAGTCAGTTAGTTTTCCGCAACTGTTTGTTCAGTTTAACTGATTGTTGTTGACCGAAAGGATATTTTAGATTCAGTTTGTCATACAACTGAAATCAGTTTGTCGAAGAATAATTTTAATCGAGCAGTGTTTATTCAACCCTCCCCTTCTAAACACTCTTCACCCGTTCATCGATCCTTTCAAGTGGTATCAGAGCGAGTCATATCCTTTCAAAGAATATCTATACTCAAATCGCTCACTATGTCTTCATTCAACAAGATTCCTATGTTCTCCAGAGAAGACTTCGACGATTGGAAAATCAGGATGCAGGCTCATCTAGCTGCACAGGATGATGACATGTGGTACGTTATAACTGACGGACCCATGAAGATTTTGAAAGCCAACACAGCAGTTGCAATCACAGATAGGGCACCTCACCGTATTGAAATGCCCAGAGATGAATGGACTGCTGAAGACAAGAGAAAAGCTAATTTGGATAATGTAGCAAAAGACATATTGTACAAAACATTGGACAAAGTGACGTTCAGTAAAATCAAGATGTGCAAAACAGCCAAAGAGATTTGGGAGAAATTAATCCAGCTTTGCGAAGGCAATGAACAAACTAAAGAAAACAAGCTATCTGTTGCTGTACAAAAGTACGATAACATCAGAATGAAAATTGGAGAAACAATGCATGAATATGATGAAAGAACCATCTGCATCATCAACGAACTGAATGCACTTGGAAAAATTTATACCAATAAAGAAGTAGCATTGAAGGTTATCAGAGGTCTTCCCAAAGAATGGGATGTGAAAACCATGGCTATGAGGGAGTCTAAAGATCTGAACAAAGTTGAACTCCATGATCTGTTCGCTGACTTAAAAGCATATGAGTTTGAACTGCAAACTCGAGAAGGAGAACCATCTACCCCAGCTGCAACTACTGCCTTAGCTGCTGTAAGATCAGAACCAACTGGTTCAGTTGAGAAAGCTGCAGATCAATTAAGCAATGACGCCATGTCATTGTTCATCAGAAAATTCGGAAGATTCATGAGGAAGAATCAAGGGAATTTTCAGAAGCAGTACCAAAGAAACAATCCCAGAGAAGAGTCAAATGCATGCTAAAACTGTGGCAAACCTGGTCATTTTATTGCTGACTGTCCCAAGCCTAAAAAGGATACTCAAGATTCAACTGAAAGAAAGAAGAAAGTGTATGAGCATAAGAGGAGATCTAAGGACGACAAGAAGCCTTACAGAAAGAAGCATGAAGTACTTCTAGCTGAGGATAGCAAAGCCAAATGGGCAGAGACTGACAGCGAAGAGTCAGAACCAGAAACCTCTTGTAGCTCTAGTGAAGATGAGGAAGAAGTGAAGTGCTTGATGGCTGATGACACAGAAGTTCAATCAAGCAGCCAACAGGTATTTGAATTCAGTTCAACTGATTTCACAAGAGAAGAACTTATTTCGACTCTTCATGACAAGGTTAGTGAATATCAAAAGCTTGCCTTATCATTTGAAAAGGCCAGAGTAGAGTAAACTGATCCCTCTGACAATAAGACAACAACTGATGTATCAGTTGAAATGTTGAGTCTAAAAATGGAGATTGCCGAACTCAATACTGAAAGGAGCAAGAATCAATTAATGATTCAAAAGTTAATGCTTGAAAATACAAAGCAAACTGAGCTCATTCAGGCTTGGAATAAATCATCAGTTACATTGACTGATATACAGAACTCTCAGAAATCATTTACTGATAAAACTGGCTTAGGGTTCAGTAACCAGGATGAAATACCTTCCGAAGATATTCAACCAAAATTGAATATGGACAAAGAGAAATATATTCACTTTGTCAAATCAGTTACGGTACAAGAACAAGCTGAGCCGAGTAAACTGATTGAACAGCCAACTCACAATATGAGCAAGGGCAAAAGATGTGGTATTGGTTATAGCCCAAGAGTTGTGACTGACTCACGAAGTCAGCCACCAAAATTTTTCAGCAAAAATTATTCAAATGGCTATTCAAACTACTATAACAGCAAGCCAGTTCAGAAAAGATACTGGCTGAACAATCAGTCGAAAAAGGGCAAATCACATGTTATATCTTCTGCACACCATACATCACACACACAGACCGGGAAAGACAATTTGGAATACAGCAACTGGACGGTCAGTTAGACTGATCCAAGTTTGGATTCCTAAAAGACTAATCAACTTTGGACCCAAATAGAAAAGGGTACCACAATCTTTATCTTATGTTTGATTGCAGGTAATAGGTACAAGAATTGGATCTATATGGTATTTGGACAGTGGATGTTCACGCCACATGACAGGAGATTCAAATTTATTAACTCAACTGATCAAGTACACTGGACCAAACATCAGCTTTGGAGATAATTCTAAATGTAAAACTGTGGCTAAGGGTAAGCTTATCCATGGTAATTTCACCATTAATGATGTTTTATTAGTTGAGAATCTCAGGTATAATCTGATCAGTATCAGTAGTTATGCGATAATGGATTCTCAGTTCAGTTTGACAAACATTCTTGTTCAGTCAAAAACTCAACTGAAGAGATCATCCTAACTGGCAAAAGGTGTGGAAACACTTACAAAGTCAGCTGGAATGATCAACCTTATGCACCAGTATGTTTTATTGCCTCAAAATCTTCTAAAAACTGGTTGTGGCATAAGAGATTGAACCACCTAAATTTCAAATCTATTGCATATTTTAGTAACCACGATCTTGTTACTGGATTGCCCAAAATGGATTTTATCAAAGACAAAATTTGCTCAGCATGTCAGTTTGGTAAACAAATCAAATCCTCTTTTAAGAACAAGGGTCGTAAATCTTCTTCCCGATGCTTAGAAATGTTACATATGGATCTATTTGGTCCTATACCAGTCATGAGCTTAGGGGGAATGAAATACACCTTGGTGGTTGTAGACGATTTTTCAAGATTCACTTGGGTTATATTTCTCAAGTCCAATGACCAAACTGCTGCTCAACTGATTAAGCTTTTCAAAAGATTATTAAATGAAAAATCAGTTGGAATTGATAGAATCAGATCCGATCGAGGAACTGAATTTATCAATCAAATTCTTTCAAATTATTTAGAGAATACCGGAATCAAGCATGAGCTCTCAGCAGCCAGAACTCCTCAGCAAAATGGTGTAGCTGAAAGGAGAAATCGGACCCTCAAAGAGGCTGCTAGAACAATGCTTGCTGATTCTTCCATCTCTCAAAGGTTTGAGCAGAGGCAGTGAACACTGCGTGTTACACTCAAAACAGATCAATGATTAATAAGAATCATATGAAAACACCTTATAAGATCTGGCATGGAAGAAAAAGTGTGGTTTCCTACTTCAAAATATTCGGCTGCAGATGTTTTATACTTGTCAATGGTAAAACTCATTTAAAAGCTTTTGACGCTAAATCTGTAGAAGGAATATTTCTTGGTTATTCTTCAGTGAGTAAAGCCTATAGAGTCTTCAACAAAAATACTTTGAATGTTGAAGAATCTATTCATGTTGTGTTTGATGAGTCTACACTAACTTATAAGTCAACTGATACAGTTGAGCTAGCTGATAGATTTACAGATATAAGCTTGGACGATGATGATGAAGAAGATATCCATCTTAATCAAAACAACCTCCAATCACCTGAACATGACATATTGGATCAATCAGCTGAATTGAAAGCAAATCTTGACAATCAGTTAGTGGAGCACACAAATGAGAATCAGTTGCCAACTGAATTAGCTCCAACTGAAACTGAAGACATTCAGTCACCTACTGAGGGAATTGCTAATACAGAAGAAACAAATGTTGAACTTAGATGGAAGAAATCACATCCTCCAGAATTGGTGATAGGTAATCCATCTGATCCGGTAAGAACAAGAAATCAAATGCTTAACTTATTTATCCATTCAGCTTTTGTATCTCAACTGGAGCCAAAGAAAACTGATGAAGCTCTTGCTGATCCGAACTGGATAAATGCAATGCAAGAAGAGCTAAATCAGTTTACCATAACAATGTCTGGAACTTAGTTCCAAGACCACTCTCAAAAACTGTGATAGGTACAAAGTGGGTGTACATGAACAAGCTAAACGAAGATGGATCAATTGTGCGCAAGAAAGCAAGGTTTGTAGCACAAGGATATAGGCAGGAAGAGGGAATTGATTACGATGAGACATATGCACCAGTTGCAAGGTTGGAGGCAATCAAAATATTCCTTGCCTATGCCTCATTCAAAAACTTCAAAGTTTATCAAATGGACGTAAAGAGTGCATTTCTGAACGGCCAGTTGCAGGAAGAAGTCTACGTTGAACAACCTCCAGGTTTTGTCAATCATCACCTTACTGATCATGTCTATCATTTGAACAAAGCCTTATACGGTCTTAAACAAGCTCCAAGAGCTTGGTACGAAACCCTTTCAAAATTTCTAACTGATCATGACTTTTCTGTTGGATCAGTTGATAAGACATTGTTCAAATTTTCCAAGAATGATCATATTCTACTTGTTCAAATTTATGTTGATGATATTATTTTTGGGTCAACTAACCCCAAATTATGCGAGAAATTTTCCAAGTTAATGCAGGAGAAATTCGAGATGAGTATGATGGGTGAACTGACATTCTTCCTTGGTCTACAAGTAAAACAACTGGATTCAGGAACTTTTATCAGTCAAACCAAATACACTAAGGAATTGCTGAAGAAATTTGGCATGGAATCATGTTCAGCTGCAAGCACCCCTATGAGCTCATAAGCTAAATTAGACACTAATCAAGGGGGAATATCAATTGAGACGACGCTTTACAGAGGTTTAATAGGTTCATTATTGTACCTAACTGCTAGTCGTCCTGATATTGTGTTTGCTGTATGTATGTGTGCAAGATTTCAATCTAATCCTAAACAATCACATTTCTCTGCTGCCAAACGTATCTTGAAATATCTTAAAGGCACGCAAAATATTGGATTATGGTACTCTAAAGACTCATCTTTCAATTTAGTTGGCTATTCAGATGCAGACTATGCAGGATGTAAGCTTGATCGAAAAAGCACAAGTGGATCATGTCAGTTTCTAGGAGACAGACTGATTTCTTGGTTCAGTAAGAAGCAAACATCCATAGCAACTTCCACAACTGAAGCATAATATCTTGCTGCTGGAAGCTGCTGTGCCCAACTGCTCTGGATTCAGCAACAACTGAAAGATTATGGTGCTGATGCAAAGGAATCGCTAAAATTCTGTGACAACACAAGCACCATTGCTATTACGTATAATCCAGTTCTTCACTCCAGGACTAAGCACATAGATGTCAGACATCACTTCATCAGAGATCATGCTTTAAAGAATAACATCAGATTGGAATACGTATCAACTGAACAGCAAGCGTCTGACATCTTCACCAAACCTCTGGCTGAGACTAAGTTTTCTCATTTTCGCAATATACTTGGATTAATTGATTTGTCTTAATTAATTGTTATTGCTTATGATTCTTATGTCAGCTGTACTGTTGTTCTACTGATTATTTAAAATCATTGAGTGCAGAAATAAAGAAAAACGAAGCTTCATCAAAATAATCATTTTATTTATCCATATAAGTTGGAGAGGACTATATTTTCATAAGTTTCCTCTACACTAGCTATCCACATTTTCATCCAAACAGCTAGAGCTGAGGAAGAGGTCTTGCAGAAGCTGTGAGTAGAGGCGATGCTATTAAGAGTTTCCAGCTCCTTGCGAAGCATCAGCTGATAGAGATGGCGCTCCTTGAAGACATCCACCTCTGCAGAAATATTTAAGTGCTTTCGCACCTCTCTCAACTTGGCCTTCCGCCTGACGGTGGTCACCCTCCCAGTGTTGTACAAGAGCTCCAGCTCCTATAACTCTTCCCAGTAGGGAAGACTGGCATAGAACACTTTGTCTTCTATAGCAGATTTTCGGGATTCAAGAGAAAAGGGAGAGACGATTGAACAACTACTTGCTCCTTCCATTTTTTTTTAATATTGTCTGCTGATACTTATGACTAACCCCTCAACTCTTATTTATAGGCCAAGTCGAGGAAAATGAAAGGACATTTCCTTAAGTGACGATTACTCTACCAAGCCTCAGGATTTTCTTAATTAATTTGGCTTATTTTATTGTTATTTTCTTTAATGCATCTATTTAGGGGGAATGGTGGTTTAAGAGGTTAACTGAGAAGACAGTTGTTAGTGAATTCTCAACTGAAAGGACTCAGTTTTACTAACTGATCGTTCAGTTGAATATTCCACTAATCTTCTCATATAAGTTAACTAAATAAATCTATTTTATTCCAAATCAATGACGTGACTACCTGCTAACTCATTATGTATTTCAGTTTATAACGTGGACTCATTTTTAACCGCTCAAATTGTACACACGCTTATGGCACACGTACACACTCTACTTTTTTTTAAAAAAAATCTCTACGGACTGACACGTGTCCAGAATTTGAATTGTCACGTACATATGTACCATTACCCGCTTCATTTCAGTTTCACCTTACATTTATCCACAAAATTTTGAGAGAAAGAACTATTCTATTCTTCAATTTCGTTTCAGGAACTCATTCACTTATCGATGGCAACTCAAATCCCCGCTTTTATGCTGAACGCTATGGCCATCAATTTTGGATCCATCTTATCCTTCGGCGATACTGAAGTCAAGAAGGTGTTTTAGAAACTTGAAGCTGCTGGACTCAGAACATTTTTGGGACAATCCTCACAGGACATCTATCCCAAAGAACTTCAGGATTTCTACTACACCGGCATGGTTGATTCTGAGGGTAACATTAATTCTACTGTCAATGGTCAATTGTTGATCATCTCTGAAGACTCTCTTGGGGAATTATTTTCGTTACCTTCTGATGGTTTGGCACAACTTTCGGATGTTAAAGCATCTGATATTGAAGAAATGCAAACCCTTCTCTCTGCTGATGGATGGAAGATTAAGGTTTCCGATCCTAAGAAGGAACTGAAGCATGAAATTCAGTTGCTTGCTGATGTAGTTGCTAAAGGGCTTTTGGCAAAAGCTGGATCATTTGCTGCCCTCACCTTGGAGAAGTTTCAAGCCATTTCTGTTATTATGGCTGATCGCAAGCTCAACTAGAAGCGCCTTATCTTTAACACCCTGAAGAATATGTTTCTGTCTTAAAACAGTCCAAGGGTTTTGCTGTTCAAATCAGTTATCTGTTGAAAGTAAAAGGACTAGTTGCTGATGATTCTGAAAGGTCACCGAAATTTAAGGTGTTCAATGCAAAGAACACGATGCAAATCAAAACCAAAATGGACATAACTCCTGCTCAGTTAGTGCAAATCAAACAGAAGATTGGGACTCAGTTAGCAGCTCCTAAATCAGTTAAGAAGGCCAAAACATTGGCTCAACTAAAGGTTGCTAAAAGAAAATTAGTGTTGAGTGCCTCTGAGTCAGAGAAGACTCCATCCCCCCAGATTGCGAAGAAACCAAGAACTCAAATGGTTAAAACAACTTCTGAGGTATCCATTCCTATTGATGCAATGATTTCTACAACTGATCAGCAGCCTATAGAAGCAGTTCCTCTGCAGGTCATCCCACAAGAAGTTTCAACTATTACCAAGAAGGAATCAGTTAGGATCAAAGCTCCTCTGATTCAAATCTCTCGTCCTACTGGTGTGGCACCTGCTAGTCCTAAAGGCATAACATTTGTAGAGCAGGTGGAATCTACTCGAACAGGATTGGAAATTCCTCACATCATGAGTACTGATAAAGGGAAAGGGAAGTTGATTGAAGAGCCCAGACTCTCCAACCCAATTCAGACTCATATTGACCTTGTATGGGCAAAGGTTAACAGTTTTTCTGCTTCAAAAATTAAGTACTATGATGCTTGGACAGCCTATCGCACTGAAGTCTTTGCCAAGCAATTGAAGAAGAAGTCCGAACTGAGCAAATTCATCAAACTGGAGGACTTTGTGCTCAGGACAGTCAAAGCTGCCTCAATTGCTCAAGCTATGGAGAGGAAAAGTTATCTATTTGATCAGACAAGAGCGAAGAAGTTGGCTCAAATTGTTGCCAAACTGAAGACCAACTATTTACCTACAAGTCCTACTGCCTACGCTGATCAAGCTGTAATTACTCAGCTAGACGCTGATCTTATAGGGCTACTATCTCAAATCAAGTTTTGGGAATTGGTTCTCCATCAAGGAGATTCAGATGATAACGACGAGGAAATATTTGCAGAAGCATCCTCTGACAAAACAGAACCATCATCAGCTTTAGTTCTTGTTCCAACTGAAGAGCCAGCTCATGATAAGCCTCTTTCACCTCCTGTTGAACAACAACTGTATACTGAAGCTGAGCTTTCCTTCGCACACATTGATGAAGTTATTCAGGCCTTTGTGGAAGAATCCCAGATTAGTGCACCCATTTCTGACAAAATTGATCACTCTGTTGATCAAATCAATCCAGAAGTCATTTTTTCTGCAGAAGAACCTGTTCAGTCAGATCCATCTACTGATCAGGTTATCCCAACTGATGTGCCAGTTGATTCAATCGATCACCCTTTAGAGGCACCAGTTTCAGTTGTGTCACCATCTGCTGAACCAAATCCTCCTTCACCACCTCGGGATCAAGGAGAAATTACTGTTGCTGATACTTCAGTTCGAGATGCTGCTGAAACAATCTCAACTGATCAAGCCTTGATAATTTCTGAACATACTACAAGTGAACCAAGCACTTCTTGACAATCTCATCCTCCATCTTCATCAGATTTTGATCTTATTTTTGAAGAAGTTCAACATATGCAAGACAGTATGAGTCAAATGATTACTGCCATCTCCAAGATTCAAAACACTCAATTATCGCATACTCTGAAGTTGGACTATAATCAGGAATCGTTAAAAAATCTGAAGGATATAAAATCTGCTGTTACCGCTCTTTCATTCGCCGTCAACGATATTCAAAAAAATAGAGGAATTATTTCAAGCCTGACTGCCACTCAAAACTCTATAAACCGACGGGTCGACAGTATGGAGTCACTTATATCAAGAAAAGTCGAACTGCTACAAATCACTATGACTACTGCTATCGATAACATTTCCACCTCTGTCAAGCTCCTTTCTACTGACGTTGGGAAGTTATCTCTCAAGATGGAGCAGTTTGACAAAAAGGGGGAAGAGATCAAGGAGATCTTAGAACAACAGAAGAAACAATAGGAGCAGTATCTATTGTATTTATTTTGAAGAAATGTGAATTCAGTTGATTCAGTTATTTTATCTACTTTGAATTAAATCAAGTATCTTTCACCATAGTTTTGTCAAACACCATAAAGGGGGAAATTGTTGGAAACGAAATTCCGGCATTTGACAAAAGATTTACCAACTGAATCCAGCAACTGAATTTGACTATCTGATCGACGTAACTGAACACGTCACCAGTCAACTGATCGCTACAACTGAAGTCTATTCCATCGTCAACTGATCTTTACCAGCTGATCTCTCAGCTGTACACGTCATCAGTTGAAAGCAACAACCGACAAATAGTACAGCTATCTGCAATTGGTAGTGGCTCGCCGCATTTCAGAATGAACAGTGTACGATTGTCAGAATATATCGACGTGGCAATCAACGGTTAGAATATTCAAATATCTTTAATGTTACCGTTGAGAGGGAAGCCTATAAATAGTCGAAGACAGCAGCTGAAGAAGAACCCGACTCTCAGTTATCTTATCTTACTTGCTGTTACGCTGCAAAAATATCCAATTACATTAAGAAATCAAGCTCACGCTTATCAGTTATATCAGTAGTATTCTAGACTACGCTCTTGAGCTTATATAGCACTTTGTAATCGATTGATAAATTCTATAAGTTGTGCTAAGATCAGTTACGATCTGTAAAAGCGTTGTATACTAAGAGTTTCAGTATTGGCAAAGTGATAAGTCCAAACTGAAGTGGGTCAGTACATCTTTTTGTATTTGATCAAAGTCTTTTAGTGAATATCCTATCTGCATTATAGAAGGGGTGACGTAGGAGTTATTCAAGTCTCCGAACATCCAGAAACAAATTGTGGTGTTATTACTTTCAGTTATCATTTTCAGTTAGATACTCTATCTTTCAGTCAGTTAGTTTTCCGCAACTGTTTGTTCAGTTTAACTGATTGTTGTTGACCGAAAGGATATTTTAGATTCAGTTTGTAATACAACTGAAATCAGTTTGTCGAAGAATAATTTTAATCGAGCATTGTTTATTCAACCCCCCCCCCCCTTCTAAACACTCTTCACCCGTTTCATCGATCCTTTCACCATGTGCATTACAAAAAAAGGTGCCTTTTATTGTAATGCACATGGGCTGTTCCCGATTGGGCTTAAGTCCCCTCACAGTTATCCCATTACCCATTACTCATAGAACTTCTCCAGCCCAGGCACTGGAGCTTTTGCCTTCCCAGGATTAGAACCCAAGACCTCCTGGACTTATATAGATCTTGGCAGCAATCCTGGTACCAGTTGAGCTAGTAGGTCTTGGGTTGCTACCAAGATCTATATAAGTAATTTTTCAATGTTATACGTATATATGAACGTGGTATGATTTTCAACAAGTACCCTACCAATGCAACATAAAATATGGCTAAAAAATGATAAATTTAATGGAAAACAAGGCTGGATTCTGTTGTCACTTTGATTGTTGCACTCCCAAGAGCAGGTTGTCCACAAGTAGTATAATTCGGTGAGTCCGATATCGTATCCACATGGAAGCTAAGGTAATTACAAGTCCACTACAATGTCTTTTTGTTTTGTTTTTGTTTTTGTTTCTTTTTAATTTTAATTGTTTGAATCTTTAATGGGTAAATTTTAATTGTTCAAATTTTAATTTAAGTAGTTGAGATTAAAGGATCCACTCTTGGTATTTTAATAAAGTTCACATTAACGAACAATATTGAAATCCACTTAATAAAATGGTTCCAATATATTAAATAATCATATTTATATAATGTTATATATTATTATCTTATAAATATATAATATATACCAAAACTTATAAATGTGGTCAAGTATTTATTGTGCTATATATATTTGTAAACACTAAATCAAGGTTCCCAATTTAAATGGTTGGTAAAACCAAACAAACATTTAAATGGTACAAATAAATTAATACTATGATATATTCATATATAATAAATCAAGGAATCCAATTTAAATGGTTGCTAAAACCAAACTAACATTTAAATGATTCCAAAAATTTAATATTATAATATATTTATATATAATAAATCAAGGCATCCACTTTAAATGGTTGGTAATACTAAACTAACATTTAAATGGTTCCAAGAATTTAGTGTAACATATAGCAACAATAAATCAAAACTCCCACTTATAAGTAGGGTATAAAAATGCTTAAAGAAATAAATATAACATAAACAATAAATAATGATTAAATAATATAAAACATAGATTCTTACATTTTAATAACCTTATTATCATGCCAAGAGTTTCACCTTATCATCTCAACTTTAGGAAGTTAGCTATTCATTATTCAAAGTGTAAAACTTTGAATATGAAATTAACATGCTAATTGTATTTAAATGAAGAAATAAAGAAAAAATATAGAGAGAAATATTATGAACTCAAAGGTTTGTTCATAGAATAAGGGATATCTAAATACATTACAATGCACCCCTATTTATAGCCAAATTTGGGGAGACAACCACAAATAAAATATTATTATTTTTGTATACATAAGTCTTCATTGGTGTTCCAAGATATTATATTATATTACACATAACTTTTGAAAATTTTCTTCTCCGAATTTGCTTCTTCACACAAAAAGAAACATGTGGATAATTGAGTTGTCTAGTTGTGGTATTTTTTTCAAACCATTTGACCAAGTAGTTTGAAAGATATGGTCAAAATACTAGAGCATGGTAAAACTGCCACTCCTTTGGTAACTTTATTTGTTGCTTAATTTGATCCCAATTGTGAGAGGATTTTTATCTCATGCTTATCACCAATATTGTAGTTATTATCATCAAATTTCTACAGGTCCAAGAATCATCTTAATCCCATTTGCAACGCCAAGGTTATTCTTGTTTTATCGAACCTGTAAAAAATAGTAAAAACTTGTAATTACACAACAACTTATATTTTATACAATTTATTATAAAACATATAATATTGAAACATTTAATAAAACAAAAATGATATATTTATATTATAAAACATTTAATTAATGTAAAATTTTTGTGTTTATCACACCTCCCAACCAGCTTATTGCTAGTCTCTAGCAATTTAAGCGTTAATAGCAATACAAAACATATTGATTAATTTAAATAGAAATGTAATCAAAACTATCTAAGTGTTTAAATTAAATTTGAAAACTGTCAAAGTTATATCAAGATCATCATAATTATAATTTATGAAATAATTTGAGATGATCAATTCAAAGCTTATTTCAGGTAGTTAAATGTACACGGCCTTCAGAAATTCCTAGTAAGAGTCTCAACTCCGTATCCTCACAGGTTAATAAATGTTTCAATTTATGGCAACGATTTCTCTCATGGAGTTGGAATACAGATAAATGCTCAGAAAAATGGTTTACAGAATACAGACAGACAAACGAGCCAAACTAATCAAAAGATAGAAAATCCATTGATTCAAAATCTAGTTGTTCTTATTATATATTTTTTCCTGATATATTTTTTTTTTCATAACATCATAGAATCAGACTAAGTTTATGATTCTTGACCACATATTTATTTAATTTGTACAATAAATTTCTCTCTTTCTTTCTTTCTTTTTTTTATGAGAGATATATGGGTCGTAGCATATAGCTTAAAAACTACATAGATATTCAATATCTTTCTTTTTGTATTTTTCTTCTTTTTTTTTTCAAGAAATATCATTTTTTTTTCAAATAAGAACTCAAGATCTAAACAATAGATAGTCTCTCTCATGATCAATAAAGGCTCGAAAGCTGTTTTCTCAGTCCTCTCCACTCACTCACAAAATATGTGTGAGTTTAAAATTTTAGGCACTCTTATAAGGTATATTTTGGGCCATATAATTTAATACCTGATTTTATCACAATGGTTAATCACTCAAAAAGATTTCATAAATCATATTTTTATATTGATCAGAATATTAAATTGACTTTTTTTTTCAAATAAAAATTTAAACATTCTCAAATAGAATAATACATGTTCTAATTTAAATCTTTCAAACATGTAATGTATGACATTTTTTGCAAAAATTACTAAGTTAGAAACAATAAACATGATTTTATTTTAAAATAATAAATATATTTTTTTTTAATTTTTTTTATAAGTTTCTTCTCCCCCCAATCAGAATATGACATTGTCCCTAATGTCAAAATAATTATTAATAAAGAGTACATAATGAAAGAGATATCACCTGGAATTTTATTGAAGATAACAAACTGAAATAAACGCAAACCAATCCACGACTTTTGAATCAATGATCCAACTTCCTTTTCTTACTGCTTGATTGCGACCAATTGATCTTTGTTATCATCAGATCAGGCTTATGAACAAAAGCTTCCCAATCATCAATTAATTGGTCGGCAGTCGAAGCACAGATGAGCATCCGTCGTGAATTTTCTGAAATGAAATTCTGTTCCACAGTTTTATCAAGAAATGTCAACAAACTGTCATAATAATTATTGATATTCAACAAGCCCACAGGTTTATTATGGATATTAAGTTGTGCCCAAGAAACAGTGTGAAAAATTTCTTCTAATGTACCAAAACCACCTGGTAGTGCGATAAAAGCATCAGAATTTTCAATCATTTGAGTGATTCTTTCATACATAGAAGAAACTTTTAATTCCTCCCCAATCGTAACACCTGTAATATTTCCTTCAGCTAAAGCTGTAGAAATAATACCCAAAACCTGACTACCTCCAAGATGAGCAGATGTTGAAAACAGATCCCATTAACCCAATATTACCTCCCCGATATACCCAGTGAATTTTTCTCTCAGCCAATATCTTTCCAAGATTATTCACTGCTTTTACAAACACTTCATTTTTTCCAGGACTCGACCCACAAAATACACAAATATTTTTCAATGTTTGTGCAGAGGATCCAGCCAGGTTTTTACTTTCTTTTTTTTTTGGTCTGCGAAAATAGAGAGAAAGATGAGAGATTTTATAGGGGTAATATGTTATCATGAAAAAACTATGGGTCACAGCTGTAAACATAATAAATAGTAAAAACAATAATGACAAACATGCATATAAACAGTAGTGTGATTGTGGCTCACAATTTTCATCTGGTTTTATGTCCAGAAACGGCTTCAACGCCTTCTATGAGTCGAGGATATGCTTCCCATCCAATTTTCTTATAAATTGGCAAACAGTGTCTTTTTTAGTCGGATTCCCAAGACTATGACGCTCATCTTGGAATTGTTTCTATAAACGGAGAAGTTCAATATGCACATGTCCACTAGAATGCGTCTCAAGAGTCCATAAGATGTTATCTAAAGACTCCTTACTCAGCCCATTCTTAATGAAACCAATTTTATCTTCTTTGTTATTGGAAACACATCCCAAAGATATGCATTGTTTGTCACAAGTCCATCTTGCACACTTATGACAAACCCCTAAACTTTTGGCCCTTCGTTTTTTCGCATAAATGCTTTTTCCTAATCCAGGAAAATACCGAATGAGCAATGATTGTGGAACTTCTCCTCCTAATCGGACCTTAGCTTCTATTACAATCTTCTTGAATTCCTTTTTGCATTAGTAATCTAAATCTTTCACAACTTCCTGCATAAATTTTTCTTAGAACATTTTCAGAAACAGAGGGAAAATATTTACAAATTTTTGAGAGAATTTCATCCATTTTGAAAACAAAAGAAATGATTTTTTTTTTATTTTTGTATCAGCAATTGTGGGAAACTGATTTAACCGACTATTAGAGTCACGGAGTACTGTTATCCGCCATTTAACTGGAAAAATAAAAAGATTAAGAAAACCTGAAATAAAAACAAACAAACTTAAATGCAACACCAAAAAAAAAAAAATCAAGGATCAGAAAGGGAAATAAACTCTTCTTGAAAGATTTCATTTTCTAAAAATGGTTTAAGCCTTTGTCCATTTACTTTAAAAATATCACCATTTTAAGGATTTTCAATATCCACAACTCCATAAGTATACACATGCTTTACAACATATGGGCCTGTCCATCTTGATCGTAATTTTCCTGGGAATATGTGAAGTCGAGAATTATAAAGCAAAACTTTTTTACCAATCTCAAAAGTTTTTCTAAGAATTGTTTTATCATGAAATGATTTGATTTTTGCTTTATAAATCATTGAATTCTCATACGCGTCATTTCCGAGTTCATCAAGTTCATTAAGTTGCAATTTACGCAATTTGTTGGCATCATCCATGCTTGAATTTAAAGTTTTGATCGCCCAATAAGCTTTATGTTCCAATTCCACAGGCAAATGACAATATTTTCCCTAAACCAACCTATAGGGAGACATATTCAACGATATTTTAAAATCTGTTCGATATGCCCAAAGTACATCATTAAGTCGCAGAGACCAATCTTTTCTATTTGAGTTAACAGTTTTTTTCCAAAATTTGCTTTATCTCCCTATTAGCTAATTCAACTTGTCCATTTGTTTAAGGATGATAAAGAGTAGTTACTTTATGAGTAATACCATATTTTTTCATTAATGAAGCAAATGATTTATTAACAAAGTGAGTTCCCCCATCACTTATCATGGCTCGAGGAATTCCAAATATACTAAAATTATTTTCTTTTAAAAATTTGATGACGATTTTATGATCATTTGTTCGTCATGGAATTGCCTCTATCCATTTGGAAACATAATCAACTGCAACTAAAATATACAAGTATCCAAACGACGGTGGAAAAGGTCCCATAAAATCTATTCCCCAACAATCAAAGATTTCAATTTCAATAATAGGATTCAAAGGCATCATGTTTCTTTTTGAAATCGTACCCAATTTTTGATAATTTTCACAGATCTTGCGGATTTCGTGGGTGTCTTTAAACAAAGTGGGCCAATAAAATCCACACTGTAAGATTTTTGCAGCTGTTTTCTTTGAAGAAAAATGTCCTCCGCATGCTTCTGAATGACAAAATTTAATGACACTACTTACCTCATTGTCGAGTATGCAACGTCGAAAAATTTGATCCGGACAATACTTGAACAGATACGGATCATCCCAATAAAAGTTTTTTACCTCATTCAAAAATTTTCTTTTATCTTGAGAACTCCATTGCGGTGGCATTTTTCCTGTCTCAAGAAAATTTACTATGTTAGCAAACCATGGTATAGTAGTAACTGAAAATAGATGTTTATCAGGAAAATTATCGTTAATTGGTGTCATTTCACAAGATGTTCCTGTTACTAGTCTCGATAAATGATCGGCTACGACATTCTCGGTTCCTTTTTTATCTTTGATCACAATGTCAAATTCTTGGAGCAACAAAATCCATCGTATCAGTCGTGGCTGTGCATCCTGTTTGGTAAACAAATATCTAATAGCAGAATGATCAGTAAACACAATATTCGTTGATCCAATCAAATAAGAAAGAAATTTATCTAATGCAAATATTACAGCAAGTAGTTCTTTTTCAGTTGTAAAGTAATTTATTTAAGCATTATTTAAAGTTCTACTTGCATAATATATCACATAAGACTTACCGTTTCTTCTTTGACCCAATACTGCACCGACTGCATAATCACTCGCATCGCACATGATTTCAAATGGTAAAGACCAATCAGGAGGTTGCATGATAGGATCTGATGTTAAATTTCGAATGATTTTACCAAAAGCATTTTGACATTCTTGAGTCCACTCAAATGCAGTGTCTTTTGTTAAGAGGTTACAAATGGGTTTAGAGATTAAACTAAATTCCTTCTAAATGCAAATGTTCCAAAAGGACATGAGAATGTAGTTTTATCTTGATCTTCGAGTGCAATGAGAATTTGATAATAACCTGAATATCCATCAAGAAAACAGTAGTATGGATGACCTGCTACTTTTTCTAAAATTTGATCCAAAAATGGTAATGTAAAATGATCTTTTCTAGTGGCGTAATTTAATTTTCTATAATCAATACACATCCGCCAACTAGATGGGACTCGACTTGTTAACAATTCACCTTTTTCATTTTTTATCAATGTGATGCCAGATTTTTTTGGAACTACTTGTGTTGGGCTTACCCACTTACTATCAGTGAAACGTCCTCATCTTTTATTGCTTTAAAAGTACTAGAATTTTTTTTTTTTTTTAAATCTCTCACATTTTCGGTCATTGCATGTACATGCGCATAAAAATAATCTTGCACCATTTTAAAGTAAATCATTCAACTAGTATTTGAAAATTGAAAGGTAATAGTCAAACCAGAAATCGTAAAACGTTTTACCAAACCTAAAAAGCAATAAATGTTGAAAAGTGTAGCCCATACTAAACTCTCCAAAACCTCTCGAAAGCGTAAATAAATGGTCTTAAAATCTTTAAAAGAAATCATAAAGCGTAATGCGGAAAATAATGCGCTGGTCCTCGGGTTGTGTGCACCTTCAGTCCAGTAGTATCACCCGTCAAATCCTCCCTCAGAACCACCTACATCCATCACACCTAGTGAGTCTAAAGACTCAACACACCATAATCTTTATAACGAGTAATACGTAATATAGTCAAACATATAACGGTGAAAAATACTTGTACTTAAAATATCGTTTTCATGAAGATGCATAAACATAAACATAACATTTTCATAAATATTTTCATGATGCATAAAACTTTAAAGATAAACATTTTCATAAATGTTTTCATGATGCATTTCATAAACCTTAACCTTTTTCCCTTTTTCCTCAACATGACATGACATAAAACATTTTTCATGATCTTAAACATATTTCCTTTTCCTTTTTCCTTTGTTGAATTCAGATCGTTAATTGTGACTTTCCTCTCATGACATGACCTCTTGATGGATCCATCAGAAATAAAACCACAGTACTGGGCGGCGGGGGACACCAGCAACACTCTCACCTGTCAACTGGGCCCTGGCCTAACATGAATCGAATAGAAATACGATCGTCGGGGCTCCCAATGGGCTTTCCCCTCACGACATTCCTATCCTAACCTCAAACCTCATAACCTCTTAACCTCTTGTTCGCAATAATGGAAACACGATCGTCGGGCTCCCACTGAGACAATCACCCTCACGATATCGCCACCATTAACGAACTAGACACAATCACTTCACATCCTTCAACACTTTTCATTCACATCACTTTATAAAAACGTGCATAACATAACATTTTCATTTTCTTTGAAACCAAGCATGCAACATGTATTTTAAATGTCTTCTTCAATCATAAACGTTCTTTAGACATTTAAAAATCAGCATTTAATCATGCGAAATTCATAAACATTTCAAAATCATCATAATAACATAAAACAGCATTTCGGGCACTGCCATGACCTTTACTAAATTCCCGGTGTAAAATGACTGTTTTACCCCTGGCTTCGACATTTTTCGTTTTCGATTATTTTCTTGATTTCATGACTCTAACATGTCCCAAATAATTATTTAAGCTTATATGAATTTTTTCGTAATTTTATTTGGCTTAAAACATAGACTTTTTCAATTATCTTTTCTTAATTATTTTAACGGTGTTTTAATCCCGAAAAATACCAAACTTTAATATAAAATTCCTAAATTCTAAATTTAGTCTTTTTTTTATATTATTTTAGCCCTTCTGGATCACGCCTCGACCCCCGTGAGTCGTTTTCCGAAAATTCTTTATTTTAAGACTCATTTTGACGCCTAAACTTCAACCCCGAGCCATCTCTTAATTTTATCGAGTTCACCCCGAACCATATCGAGCCAAAAGTTGCCCAACATGTCAAGGTAGCCTACTAGACTCTAAGTTTGACAAGGAAACCACCCAGAAACCCATAAACGACGCAACTCAGCCAACAAGCAAACTGGCCGAGAAACCTAGTGACGTAGGACTCCAGTTTGCTTCCCAACCATGACCCAGCGAGCCCAGCCCTTGAAACCTCTCTCGTGCGCCCTCCTAGGACTCTAGTGCAACGTCCCAACTCGACCTTAGAACCACAGAGAGAGCGCCCAAGCTCGTGCGAAGCACAGAACCCTGCACTCGTCCTCCTTAATTCTCGGGCGGAGCGTGCTAGGGCCCTCCACCGTGACTCCCTCGTGGCCTTGGCTAGCCTAAAGGGCTGATAAGGATTGGACCCAATTAGATTGGGTACCAGATACTAAAATTTGTGTTTGCAGGAACAGGAGAGGAAAGCCAAAATCAGTAGCTCCACATGGTATCTGGACAGTGGATGTTCCAGACATATGACTGGACAGAAAAATCTATTATCAGAAGTAATGAGTTGTATTGGACCAAAGATAACTTTTGGAGACAACTCAAAAGGTAAAACCGTGCGTAAAGGTAAGATTATCCAAGGTAACATTACTATCAATGATGTACTATTAATTTAAAATATTTGTTACAACTTGAATATCATTAGTCAATTGTGTGATAATGGTTACTCTGCGGCTTTTCAAAAGCACATGCACAGTTAAAAATGTCGAAGAGTCTACCTTATTAACTGGAAAAAGAGAAGGTAACACATACAAAATTTCATGGAATAAGGATTATATTAATGTTCCTACATGTTTAGTTGCCTCTCTTAGTGATAAACATTGGCTATGGCATAAGAGATTAAATCATCTGAATTTCAAGTCAATCAATAATCTCAAGAAGCAGAACATAGTTGATGATTTTCCTGATATAAACTTTGTTAAGAATAATGTCTGTACTGCATGTCAACATGGTAAACAAGTCAGATCTAACTTCAAGAATAAAGGTAGTAAATCAACTTCAAGGTGTTTGGAATTATTTCATATGGACTTATTTGGTCCAATCCCTATCATGAGCTTAGAGAGAATGAAGTATACACTTGTTATTGTTGATGATTTTTCCAGATATACTTGGGTAATATTTCTTGCTGGAAAAGATCAAACCAGTTGTCTACTGATCAAGCTTCTGAAAAGAATTCAAAATGAAAATCAATTTCTATCATTAAAATCACAAGTGATCGGGGAACTGAGTTTACTAACAAGATTCTTGAGTTATACTTGGATGAATAGGGCATTCATCATGAATATTCAGCTTCCAGAACGCCTCAACAGATTGGTGTAGCTGAGAGGAGAAACAGAACTCTTAAAGAAACTGCTAGAACAATGCTAGCAGATGCAGACATCTCTCAGCACTTCTGGGCAGAAGCAATCAACACAGCATGCTACAAACAGAACAGAACAATGATCAACAAAAGGCACAATCAGACTCTGTATGAGATATGGAAAGGGAATAAGCCTAACGTATCTATTTTAATGTATTTGGTTGCATATTTTTTGTTCACAATAACAGTAAAAAATTATTTGTCTGCATTTGATTCAAAATCAGATGCTGGACTATTCCTTGGTTATTTATCAATAAACAAAGCTTACAGGATTTTCAATAATATAACTCTTAATGTTGAAGAATCCATTCATGTTGTTTTTGATGAAGATAGCAGTGCTCCTGGAATTTCTAACGTGTCAAATCTAAGTAACAGGTTAGACAAGATTCATCTGGAACTGGATAGTGAAGATGACGTAGAATCTAATGTTAAAGATGCTCAAAATCCAGAACCAGACATTCCTCTGGTAGAACCAGTTGTTCAGACACAAGATTTACCAGAACCAGAAGTGAATTTTCCAGAACCTGCTACTGCTATAGCTAAGCCTGATTCGAATCCATCAAACCAGGAAGAAATATATTTAAACCCTTTTGTCTGGAGGAAATTTCATCCTCCATCTTTGGTAATTGGTAATCCTGCAGCTCCATTAAGAACCAGAAGGCAAATGATTAATGAATATATGCATGCTGCCTTTATCTCTCATGATGAACCAATGAAAATTGAAGAAGCTCTTCTGGATCCCAGTTGGATCGAAGCTATGCAAGAAGAGCCGAAACAATTTAAAAGAAACGAAGTTTGGTTTCTTATACCTAGACCAACTCATCAAGCTGTTATTGGAACACGGTGGGTGTTTAGAAACAAACTAAATAAAGAAGGCATTGTGGTAAAAAAAAAAATAAAGCAAGACTGGTAGCTCAAGGCTTAAGACAAGAAGAAGGAATATACTATTGAAAGGTGATCGATTAAGGTTCTCTAATGCGCAACGGAAGTTTCAAAAATTCTTTTTCAACAAGAAAACTAAGCACCCTAATCATGTAATGTGTAGCAAATACGAAAACACCAAAATGTCAAACATAGGGTGTTTTAGAAAAATTACCTATCAATCTCAAGAGATTCATGATGGCTTCAACTTAGTTTTCAAACAATTAAGCTCTTCAATTGCAAGATCCTCTACAAGCTTTCCTTGTTCTTGAAATCTTTCCTTCAAATTAGGTCCACCACCAACAAGCTAAATCCACTCTAATTTTGCACTAGAAAAATTAGAGCATTTTTCATTTGAGAAGAGAGAGTTTCCTCAACAATTGAAGAAGAAAAATTGGAGGAGAATTAGTTTAAAATTTTTGGACACTATTCATCTTAGGAGAGAAGAGAAAGCTTTTTCTTGGTTGTGTGAAAAGTTAAAATAAGCATGTGCATGTCATGCCTTAGATATTGAAAAAGTTGTCTCCCAACTCTTCACCTCCCTTGCATGATTTTCTACTTGGACTTGTAACAATTACAAGGCTCATGGACTTTTATTTAAATTTCTCAAACACATTTGAGACCATTTAACCATTACTTGATTTTACTCAAGCCCACTAGTTTAATAATTATTTCTAATTGGGCTCTACAAGGCCCAATATTATTTAAGTAATCCAACACTTGAATTAATTTAATTATCTGGACTCTACTAGGTCCACTAGTGTTTAATTAATTCAACACTTGAATTAATTAAATTTAGTCCATAATAATATTTATGAAATAACAATTTTCAAATATATTATTTGTTTGGCCAACTTTTAATTTAGAAACACTTTCTCAAATTAAAAGTTACATTCTCCTTATAGAAATCATACTTCTATTTTATTTCCGCTTATAAACTCCTTTATAAGTCGTTCAACACATTGAACTATTTTACTTCTCAACGGGATCTAGAAAGTTAGCACTTGTGTGACCCTCAATGGTTTATTGATACAACTAGCCGTGGGTTCACATCTCCATGTGATTCGGACTAAACATGTCCTTATACGAGAATACCACAATTGCTCCATTCTTAATTATCAACTCCTTGATAACAATAACGTCAGAACTCAAGTCTGATAGTACCCAACCAATCATGTTAAACGCCTACTAGCATCGCTTACATGATTCCCTAGGTATCTAATGATAGTGCATGCAAGACCCATTCAATTATGGTTAGCATACAGTATAGTCCCTTCAACTCATTTATCCCGACCGATTCGAAAACCATTGGTATATCGAGAGTTGTCAATGAATCCATACTATGTGTCATGTCGTAGTTACATCGATGGTGTGATCTAAGAAACCCCTTTCTTAATTACAACCATACTATGATCAGATATTTCAAACTACATACACATGAGATAACATAGGATATCCATACCCGAAGGTAAGCGATGAATCCCCGACTACAATGCATCGACTCCTATATGTTTCGACAAAACACCCAACCTTGCCACCTGATGACCCCATGAGAGTCGGTAAACAAGTCAAAGTGTAATGCTAGCATATAGAGTCTCAATGTTGTCTCGGGTCATAAGGACTAATGGTGTACAACCATAAACTAGGACGTTTCCACTCGATAAGAGAGAAACACTTGGAAAGTCCTTTATGGAGGGTTGTTCAGTGCACTCTAGAAGGAGCACTTATCTGCATGCTTGGACTTCACAATGTCCCCTACCAATGAATCATGGTACTCACATCGCAGATACTAGTCTCGAACTCGAGCGGCCTATATCCTTCTTAGCGGCGGCTGAATCAACTAGGAATTGTTTATCATATACAGTATTCCAAATATGAGTTTCATGATAATCATCATATGAGCATCTCATATTCTTTCAACTATTTGTATATTCAAGGACTTTATCTATGCAACTATCATGGGTATACAGATAAAGAAGTGCCAAAACAATAATTTCAAATATCATTAAAATAAAGACTGTTTATACATAGAGTTTCATTGTGAGCACTCGGCCAACACTTGGCTCGACGTGCACCTACTCTAACAATCTCACTTGCACTAGAGCCAACTACCCATATGCTTCAAACCCATCGATTCGTGATGCTTCTCGAATAATGGTCCAGGTAAAGGCTTAGTTAGCGGATCAGAAACATTATCTGCAGAGCCGACTTTGTCAATCGACACTTCTCCTCTTTCCACAATCTCTCGGAGGATGTGGTAATTTCTCAATACATGTTTGGAATTCTGATCAAACCTTGGCTCCTTTGCTTGAGAAATGGCTCCCATGTTGTCACAAAACACCGGGACAGGAGCAACTCTATTAGTAATGACTCCCAACTCTGGGATGAAATTTCTTATCCAAACAACCTCCTTTGTTGCAGCTCATTCAGCAATGTATTCGGCCTCAGTGGTGGAATCCGCGGTAATATCTTGCTTGGAACTCTTCCAAGAGACAGCAGCACCATTGAGCATGAATACGAACCCAGAGTTTACTTCGAGTCATTGATATCTCTTTAGAAGCTAGAGTCGCTATAGCCTTCCAATTTCAGTTCTTTACCCTCATAGACCAAGAACAACTTATTAGTCCTTCTCAAATACTTGAGGATGTCTTCCACAGCTTTCCAATATGGAAGACCAGGGTTTCGATTGATATCTACTCACTACACTTAGTGTGGAAGCCACGTCAGGACGTGTAGATATCATCACATACATGATGCTACCAATTGCAGATGCATAAGGAACGCTTGTCATCGCCGCTATCTCTGCATCAGTCTTGGGAGACATATACTTGGATAGGGACACACCATGACACATTGGTAGATGTCCTCTCTTGGACTCATCCATCGAGAACCGCTTCACGATGGTATCAATGTATGTGGACTGGGTGAGACCGATCAATCTTCTTGATCTATCTCTATAGATCTGTATTCCAAATACAAAAGATACTTCACCCAAGTCCTGCATCGAAAACTTACTCGCTAACCATATTTTAGTTGATTGCAACATTCCTACATCATTCCCAATGAGTATAATGTCATCAACATAAAGCACCAGGAATGTCACAGCACTCCCACTGACCTTCTTATATACACAGGGTTCCTCAAGATTCTTAGTAAAACCAAACTCTTTGATTGTACTATCGAATCTAAGGTTCCAACTCCTAGATGCCTGCTTTAGACCATTAATAGATCTCTGAAGTTTGCATACTATATGCTCACTTCCGATAGATGTAAACCCTTCAGGTTGAGACATGTAAATCTCTTCCTTAATATCCTCATTAAGAAATGATGTCTTAATATTTATCTGTCATATTTCATAGTCATATCATGCAGCTATGGCTAGCAATATCCTTATAGACTTGAACATTGAAACTGGAGAAAAGGTTTCCTCAAAGTCAACGCCTTGTCTTTGAGTATATCCTTTTGCCACCAATCGCGCTTTGAAGGTCAATACCTTCCCATCCGCTCCAAGTTTCTTCTTGAAAATCCATTTACACCTTATGGGAACAATTCCCTCAGGTGGATCCACGAGATTCCACATTTGGTTCGAATGCATGGAATTCATCTCAAATTCCATTGCTTCAAGCCACTTGGATGAATCGGCATTAGATAACGCTTCCTTGAAGGTACTTGGATCACATCCATGGATAGGCTCATCATGGCCCTCTTCAAGAAGCAGACCATACATCATAGGTGGTCTCGAGACTCTCTCGGATCTTCTAGGAGCTTGTATCTCCTCTCTTGGCTCTTCGGGTATGGGTTCTTCAATTGTGAGTGTTTCTCAAACCTCTTCGAGTTCTATCATCTCCTCTTTTCTATCCAATAGAAATTCTTTTTCCAAAAAGGTTGCATTCCTAGAAACGAACAATTTTGTTTCTTTGGGATGATAGAAATAGTATCGAACTGAATTCTTTGGATATCCCACAAAGTAACATAAAATGGATCGGCTATCCAATTTATCTCCCACTACCTGCTTCATATAATCAGGGCACCCCCATATTCTAAGATAAAAATATTTGAGAGGCTTACCCATCCATATCTCATATGGTGTCTTGTCAACTGCCTTTGAATGGACATTGTTCAACAACAGTGCCGATGTCTCAAGCGCATATCCCCAAAAGGATGGCGGCAACTCCGTGAACCCCATCATAGACCGAACCATGTCCATCAAAGTCCGGTTATGACGCTTCGAAACACCATTCAACTGTGGTGTAGCAGACGGAGTCCATTACGAGAGAATCCCATTCTCCCTAAGATACTCTTGGAACTCGGCACTCATGTACTCACCACCTCGATCCGATCGAAATGACTTGATGCTTCATCCCAAATGTTTCTCTACTTCACTTCTGAATTCTTTGAACCTTTTAAAGGCTTCAGACTTGTATTTCATCAAATACACATACCTATACCTCGAAAAGTCATCGGTGAAGGTGATGAAGTAGGCATGTCCATGCTTAGTGGTGATGCTAAGCGGACCGCACACATCGGTATGGATCAAATCCAATAACCCTTTGGCTCGCTCCACGTGGCCCTTAAAGGGAATTTCGGTCATCTTTCATTTTAGACAGGATTCACAAGTTGTGAGAGCATTAATATCAGACATATCAAACATGCCTACTCCCACTAGCTTGTTCATCTTTCTTAGGGAAATATGTCCTAATCAAGTATGCCACAATTGTGCCGAATTTAGAGTATCTTGTTTTCGCTTGTTTGTTGTTGTTATAGCTTGGACATTGTTTAGTGGAATAAGTTTCAATTTTAAGTTATAGAGATCGTTTTCAAGTTCTCCAGCACCAATTAAACATTCATTCTTGTAAATGTTGCAAACACCTTTGATAAATAAATAAGAATATCTAAAAGGTCTACCCTTTTTATTGCTTTAAAAGTACTAGATTTTTTTTAAACCCCTCTAGCATCGGCCGAACCACGAAAAATTACATAAAATATTTTGGACATCGTTTTAAAATAAAATAACCAACTATATATTTGAGAAATACAGCCCATAATATAATCTCTCAAAAACCTCTCAAAACATAAATAAAAAGTCATAAAATATTTTTAACATAACTTAAAATCATAAATCATAACTAGTGCGGAAAATTAACTTCGGTCCTCGGGTTATGTGCACCTTCAGTCCAATCAGATCAACCATCAAGACCTCCATAAACATAATCATCATAATCACCTGCATCAATCACATCTAGTGAGTCTAAACACTCAAGACGTCATATCCTTGATAACGAGTAATATGTAATACAGTTAACATATAACAGTGAAAAATACCTGTACTTAAAATATCGTTTTCATGAAGATGCATAAAATTTAAACATAACCATATTCATAAACATTTTCATGATGCATAAACTTTAAAAACATTTTCATGATCTTTTTCATAAACATTTTCATAAACATATTCATGTCATCATCAACATATTCATATACATATCATCATCTACATATACGTATTCATTTTTCCTTCGTTGAATTCAGATCTTTAATTACGACTTTCATGTTCATCTACATCTACGTCTACGTGTTGAACGATGGATCCATCTACATGTAACCACAGTACTGGGCGGCGGGGGACACCAACAACACTCTCACCGGTCAACTGGGCCCTGGCCTTTTGTATTAACATATCATCGTATACATATACATATTCATATTCGTATCCAAGGAAACACAATCTTCGGGCTCCCACTGGGACCATAACCTTCACGAAATTTCCAACATGTCATCGTATTAGTCACAATTACTTCACTTCCTTCAACGTTTCATATTATCATCTCTTTAAAAATTTAAACATGCATGTACCATTTTTCTTTTAAACCAAGCATGCAACATGTCTTTTAAATGTCCATAATTAAAGTATAAAATCCATAAACGTTTTAAAAATAACATTTTAACATATACATATCCATGAACATTTAAAAAAACATTTTAACATTTTAACATATAAAAATTCATAAACATTCCAAATAAACATATTAGCATATAAAATAGCATTCAGGACACTGCCATGACGTTTACTAATTTCTAGTTGTAAAATGACTGTTTTACCCCTAGATGTAAAATTTCACGTTTTTAACGTTTTCTTAATTTAATTGACTCTAACATTTCCCAAATAATTATTTAAGCTTACATGAATTTTCTCATATTTTTATTTAGGTTAAATCGAGGAATTTTACTTTAATCTTTAAATAAGACATATTAATGCGTTTTAATCCCGAATTAAACCAAAACTTAATATAAAATTTCCAAATTAAAAAATTAGACTTTTAATAATTATTTAAGTTTAAATATAATTTTTCATAATTTTATAAAGCATAAACTAGGTGTTTCAATTAACTCGTTAATTAGCGTTTCGTGAGGCGATAAAATCCCTATTAAATCTAAAACTCATTATTTTGATCCCAAATTTTAAACATAGCAGTTTAATTATTTATTCTACCCTTCCAAGTCATGAGCCACACCCGTGGACCCATGGATTCAATTATTCTTCTTTAATTTTTGTTTTTGACACTTAATTGAACCACCCGAGCCAAATCCTAATTTACTCGAGCTGCGCCCGAGCCACCTTGAGCCAAACCCTAGCCAACCCACCTAGAGACCCTACTAAACCATTAGAACCCATTGGACCTGAACCTAAGCTCCAAAAACGAAGCAACACATGAGCTGCAGAAACAGCCCCAAAAATACACCTAGGCACCCTTGAGCCAAACTCGTTTTTCCCTGAGCCAAGCTTGAACCCTCTTGAGCCAACCTTGACCCAGACCCCCTATAGACCCTACTGGACCCTTAGAACCTAACGAATCAACCACAGCCCCTGAAACCGAAGCTACAACAGTAGCTACAAGAACCAGCCGAGAAACCCACTTTGACAAGGACTCTTGTTCCTGTTGCTTGGACCTAGCCAACCCAACGAGGCCCTGACCCGACCTCTCCAGCACCCTTCTAGGACACTGAGGACCTAACCTAGCCCAGCCCAAAGCCCCAGGCCAAGCCCCTTCTCCCCTGCACCAGCTGCCAACCTGCGCAACTTCCCTTGCACTCATGGGTCCTTCCCAGCCCTGGTGTTCGAGTCCTAGCATGGATAGGACTCTTCTCCTGACCCCTCACGGACCATAGCTAAGCCATAGCCCGAACCCAAGCCCAGCCACACACACCATAAAACTGAACCCAACTCTTCCGTAACATAAAGATGGCAACATTATGTTTTCTATCATGATGCAGTGTGTTTGAGTGTGTTATTAGGACCCTAAAACTTGCGAAAAACGTCCTTGATCAATACCCTAGCCATGGCAGCCCCTTAACACATATTAAACAAGTTTTTTGGATGAAAACACAAGCCTTTAAAATCACCTATGATGCAATTCCGAAAATATAACATGATGTAGCTTTTTTTTTCATGCAAAACACATTTAAATAAATACTATGGTGTGAATGATGAGAAAAAAGAGAATATGGAGTGGCTTTGCGTATTAAACGCACGAATATACGTTGACAAATCGAAGAACAACGACCCGACGATCCTTGGCTTGATTTTCTTAGCATCCTTCGAAAGTTTCTTTTTCAAAGATATTGTGTGTGCCGTGTATGGTGTGAAAAGAAGAGTCCTAGTAGTTTGATGGGTGAGGGAGGCGTGTGATGTGTGTGTATTATGGGGGTGGTTTGAATTTTAAATACTAAATAAACTCCTAACAAGGCTTAGACCCAATAAGAAAGTTAATTAGGCCCAAATAACCTATTAGTGCTGAATTAAAATTTTAGAAATTATTTTGCTTAGAAAAGTTTGTGAGTTTATTAGACAGGTTGCCAAAACGTTCGTATTTTGTTGAAAATCCAACTCCGATAAAAATTACGTCCCGGCGTATAAAATCACCTCAAAACTCCTTATTTTCGAAAATATGAAAAACCAACACCCATATTTTAAACAATTAAAAGTAATTATTTAATAAAAAAACATTTTCTCTTACTCAGCCATCGGTCTCCGTTCCTCGATCGCAACTCGAATAACCTTTAAAAATACATTTTAATGCAACCATGTAGAAAAATATATTTTAAACATGTAAATATGCACAACATAATTAATTCATGCAATTAAAACATTTAATTAAAATACAGGAGAATTTAATAATTCAAATGCATGTGGTTCGCGTGGACCTTAAATTTTCTGGGTGTTACAATCTCCCCCCCTTAAATTGAATTTCGTCCTCGAAATTCGCTTATCCTTAATAATCAAAAGTTTAGACTTAGTTCTAGTATCTCAAAATTCCATGCTTCCGCTGCGCTACTGTAATCAAACTTAAGTTCTAGAATGTCCTTACATCTCCATGATCCCAATCAATTTTCCTTCTAAAACCTTATTTGCGAATTTCATCTTAAAAGACCCATAATGACTTAAAGTTGTGCTATTATAACCTCGAATTTCAACTTTTCTTAAAATTCTCAATATTAAAAGATGGAGGACCATATTTATTTTATATTATTTTCTTATTTTATACCCAAGATGTTCATCAGCTTATCACATTTCAACCTTAAAATCCCAAATGCATCCGTTAACGCTTAGATTTTCAAGCCTAATATCGATTCATTCTTAAAAAACCCTTGATTAACATTCCCTATAACATTATAACCAAGATATCATAAGGTTCCAAATACTTAAAAGTTTAAATCATCCAAAATTCTTACCGTTTAACCCATTCAATTTTCACTTATTGCTAAACTAGTCCCCAAATTCCTTAACAATTACATAATCAGTTCTTAATTTCTTCAAAATTATCTTAATTGATCATAAATTTCGAAAATCCTACGATTAACCCATAAGTTCTTGGCATTCTTCATTTCTTTCTACAGATTTCTCATGACATAAATTACGATAAATTAAACTTATTTACTCGAAAAAAAATCAATTCCTATAACCAATATCTTTCATCAAAACTTAAAATCCCAATTTATATATTTTCTTACTCTCGAGTCATTGCAAATCCTTGAATCATTTTTTTTTATGAGTAATTCCAAAAAATTTAATTCAACTAGTAACCATAAATCATAAATATTTTTTTAGAAAATCTACGTGTCCCAAAAGCATTCAAAATATTCACGATTAACTTAATTATGGCCAAAAAATTGAATGTTAATACTAAAACCCAAAATCAGCATAGTACAATTTCACCATAAAACCAACATGCGTTAAAATCAAATAATTTCTTATTTTATATCGTATCATGTATGAAAATTCTAAAGCATATAAAACATATATTACCATAAAGCTATTAAACATGTGACGTGAACATATAATTCATGTAGTTATGCAGGTAACAATATATAAATTATATAAAGCATGTAAACTTAAAATTGAGGCTTGACGACTGAGATTCCCGGCACTGATGGTGGCACAACCCTTTACAGAACCATTGCTCTGATACCAACTGAAAAATCTACCCTTTTTATTGCTTTAAAAGTACTAGATTTTTTTTTAAACCCCTCTAGCATCGGCGAACCACCAAAAATTACATAAAATATTTTGGATATCGTTTTAAAATAAAACAACCAACTATATATTTGAGAAATACAGCCCATACTATAATCTCTCAAAAACCTCTCAAAACATAAATAAAAAATCGGAAAATATTTTTAACATAACTTGAAATCATAAATCATAACTAGTGCGGAAAACTAGCGTGAGTCCTCGGGTTATGTGCACCTTCAGACCAGTCAGATCAACCATCAAGACCTCCATAAACATAATCATCATAATCACCTGCATTAATCACACCTAGTGAGTCTAAAGAGTCAACACGTCATATCCTTGATAACGAGTAATACGTAATACATTTAACATATAACAGTGAAAAATACTTGTACTTCAAATATCGTTTTCATGAAGATGCATAAAATTTAAACATGACCATTTTCATAAACATTTTCATGATGCATAAACTTTAAAAACATTTTCATGATATTTTTTCATAAACAATTTCATAAACATATTCATGTCATCATCAACATATTCATATACATATCATCATCTACATATACGTATTTATTTTTCCTTTCGTTGAATTCAGATCGTTAATTGTGACTTTCGTGTTCATCTACGTCTACGTCTACGTGTTTGGCGATGGATCCATCTATATGTAACCACAGTACTGGGCGGCGGGGGACACCAGCAACACTCTCACCGGTCAACTGGGCCATGGCCTTACGTATTAACATATCATGGTATACATATACATATTCATATCTGTATATACGGAAACACGATCGTCGGGCTCCCACTGGGACCATAACCTTCACGAAATTTCCAACATGTCATCGTATTAGTCACAATTACTTCACTTCCTTCAACGTTTCATATTATCATCACTTTAAAAATTTAAACATGCATATACCATTTTTATTTTAAACCAAGCATGCAACATGTCTTTTAAATGTCCATAATTAAACTATAAAATCCATAAACTTTTTAAAAATAAAATTTTAACATATACATATCCATAAACATTTAAAATAACATTTTAACATATACATATCCATGAACATTTAAAATAACATTTGAACATATAAAATTCATAAACATTCCAAATAATCATATTAGCATATAAAATAGCATTCAGGACACTGCCATGACGTTTACTAATTTCTAGGTGTACAATGACAGTTTTACCCCTAGACGTAAAATTTCACGTTTTTGACGTTTTGTTAATTTCATTGACTCTAACATTTCCCAAATAATTATTTAAATTTACATGAATTTTATAATATTTTTATTTAGGTTAAATCGAGGAATTGTTTACTTTAATCTTTAAATAAGACGTATTTGAAACATCGGCTATTCTTTTTCTTAAAACATGCTAGAATGTTTTTTTTAAACCCTCATTAAATTCGGCCAACAGCATACACAATGCATAAAATATTTTTGCACCATTTTAAAAATAAACATCAAATTAACATTTCAAAATCCAAAAGAAAATATTTTAAAGCATAAATCGTCAAAAGTTTTAATAACCAAAAAACATTATTTGAAAAGTATAGAACATACTATAACCTCTCAAAAATCTCTCATAACATAAATAAAATTCGTAAAAATATCTTTAACATAACTTAAAATCATGAATCATAACTAGTGCGGAAAACTAGAGTCGGTCCTCAGGTTATGTGTACCTTCAGTCCAGCAAAGTCAACCATCAAGACCTCCATTATCATATTCATAATCAATATCACATGCATCAATCACACCTAGTGAGTCTAAAAACTCAACCCGTCATATTCTTGATAACGAGTAATACGTAATACAGATAACAGTGAAAAATACTTGTACTTAAAAAATCATTTTCTTCATAATGCATAAACTTTAAACTTAAACATTTTCAAAAACATAAACATATCACATAAACATATTCATATCATATCCATATTTTTGTCCATGTTCGTATTCATATTCATATTTATATCCATATTCATATGAATATTCATAATCATATTCATGTTCATGTTTTTTGAATTCGGATCGTGATTGTGACTCGTATTCTTAATCGTATTGGGCGATGGATCCATCTAAAGAAACCACAGTACTAGGCGGCGGGGACACCAACGACACTCTCACCGGTCAACTGGGCCTTGACCAACGTATTAACATATTCGTATTCTTATACAAGGAAACACGATCGTTGAGCTCCCACTGGAACCATAACCCTCACGATATTTCTAACATGTAGTAGTCACAACCCCTTCACGTCCTTCAACATGTCGTATTTCCATCATTTAATAAAAACATGCATAATATCATTTTATTTTGAAACCAAGCATGCAACATATCTTTTAAATATCTAATTGAAATCTTAAAATTCATAAACATTTAAAAATCATAATTTAACATATTAAAATCATAAATATCCATAAATATTTTAAAATAAACATTTTTAACAGATTAAAAATCCGTAAACATTTAAAATAAACGTTTTAACGTATAAAAATCATAAAAACACATAAACGTTTCAAAATAAACATTTTAAGATCATAAACGTTTAAAATAAATATTTAAATCATAAACATTTAAAATAAACGTTTTAACATATTAAATCATAAAACATTTAAACATATTAACATCTTAAAAATCTATAAACGTTTAAAATTGACATATTAACATATAAAAATTTCATAAACATCCATAACCATTGAAAATAATCATATTAGCACATAAAACAGCATTTAGGACACTGCCATGACGTTTATTAATTTCGAGGTGTAAAAAGACCGTTTTACACCTGGACATAAAATTTCCCGTTTTTGACTTTTTCTTAATTTCATTGACTCTAACATGTCCCAAATAATTATTTAAGCTTACATGAATTTTTTCATATTTTTTTAGCTTAATTCAATGACTTTGAAATTAATCTTGAAATATGACGTATTAACACGTTTTAAATCCCGAATTAAACCAAACCTTAATATAAAATTCCCAAATTGAAAAATTAAACTTTTAAAAATTATTTAAGCTTAAAAATAATTTTAATAATTTTATGAAGTTTAAAACTAGGTGTTTCAATTAACTCGTTAATTAATGTTTCGTGCGACGATTAAATCTCGAATAAATCCAAAACTCGTTATTTTGATCCCAAATTTTAAACATAACATTTTTAGTATTTATTATACCCTTCCAAGTCATGAGCCACACCCGTGGACCCATGGATTCAATTTTTGTCTTATTATTTTTCGTTTTTGACCTTTAACTGATCAACCCGAGCCATCTCCTATTTTAGTTGAGCCACGCCCGAGCCACATCGAGCCAAACCCGAGCCAACCCATCTAGGAACCCTTTTGGACCATTATAACCCATTGGACCTGACCCTAAGCTCCAAAACCGAAGCTAAACATAAGCTGCAGAAACTGTCAACAAACCCACCTAGACTACCCTTGAGCCAACTTGAATTTTCATCGAGCCATGCTCCAACCATCATGACCAAAGCTCGACCCAGACCCCATATGGACCCTACTGGACCCTTAGAACCTAAGGACTCGACACCAGCCCCTGAAAACGAAGCTCCAACTTCTGCTGCATGCCACAGCCGCGAAACCCACCTTGACAAGGATTCTTGTTTCTGTTGCTAGGACCTAGCCCACCGTCCCAAACCTTGAACCAGCCCCTTGTGCACCTTCTTAGGACCCTAAGGACCTAATTTATCCCCTGCCCAAGCCGTCTGGCCGAGCCTTTCCCCCCTACATCAACTACTGAAACCTGCGCATCCTCCCTTGAACTTCTCTCAGGTAGGAGTCCTTGTTGGCAAGGACTCCTCCCAGCCAACATAACTCGAGTCCCACGCTAGGACTCTTCCGTTGACTCACCCTTGGTCTTAGCTCGGCCCAGGCCCCAACCGAACCCAAGCCAAGCCATCCTCTCATGAAAGCCGAACCATAAGATCACCTATGTTCCAGAATTGTTCCATTCGTTTCCAGCTTGTTTCTGTTATCGTGTGCAGTGTTTTTGGTTGAGTTTTATGACCCTAAAACTTGTGTAAATTCGTGCTTGATCAAGTCCTAATCATGACAGCCCTTTTACACACATAAAAACATGATTTTTGGAATTAAAAACACAAGTTTAAAGCATGTATGCACATAGTTACGAAAATAGAACTTGTGTGACTTGTTTTCATGCAAATTTATGAACAATTACATAATATGGTGTGATGATGAGTAAAGGAAGAATATGGTGTGCCTTTGCGTTTTAAACGCACGATTATTCGTTGACGATTTACGAAGAACGGAACAAGAACCTTGGCTTGAATTCCTTGAGCTTCTTTCGAATTTTCCTCTTCAAATTGTGTGTGTGTGCCATGTGTTTTGAGAGGATTTTGGGTGTGTCAAAATTCTGAAAGTGGCGTGTATTTTTGTGTGATGTTTGTGGGAGTTTTACATATTAAATACTAATTAAACCCTTAATTAAACGTAAGTCTATTAAACCCTCAAATTAGGCCGACTAGTGCTTGATTAGGATTTAATTAATATATTAAAAATAGTTTTGGTAAAAATAGGTTTGTGAATTTAATAGCCGGGTTACCAAAAAGTTCGTGTTTTTGTTGAAAAACCAACGCCGATAAAATTTACGTCACGGCGTATAAAATCACCTCAAAACCCTATATTTTTAAAAATAAGAAAAACCTACAATCATATTTTAAATAATTAAAAACAATTATTTAATAAAAACATTTTACTTTTTTCAGCCCTCGGTCTCTGTTCCTCGATCGCAACTCGAATAACTTTTAAAAATACATTTAATGCAACCATGTAGAAAATATATTTTAAACATGTCAATATGCACCACATAATTAATTAATGTAATTAAAACAAATAATTAAAATACACAAAGAATTTAATAATTGCACACATGTGGTTCGCGTGGACCTTTAAATTTTCGCGGCGTTATAGTATTAATGCGTTTAAATCCCGAATTAAACCAAAACTTAATATAAAATTTTCAAATTAAAAACTTATACTTTTAATAATTATTTAAGCTTAAATATAATTTTTCATAATTTTATAAAGTTTAAAACTAGGTATTTCAATTAACTCGTTAATTAGCGTTTCGTGAAGCGATAAAATCCCTATTAAATCTAAACTCATTATTTTGATCTCAAATTTTAAACATAGCAATTTTATTATTTATTCTACCTTCCAAGTCCTGAGCCACACCCGTGGAGCCATGGATTCAATTTTTTTCTTTAATTTATTTTTTTGACACTTAATTGAACCACCCGAGCCAAATCCTAATTTACTCAAGCCGCGCCCGAGCCATCTTGAGCCAAACCCTAGAAAACCCACCTAGGGACCCTACTAAACGATCAGATCCCATTGGACCTGAACCTAAGCTCCAAAAACGAAGCAACACATGAGCTGCAGAAACAGCCCCAAAAATACACCTAGGCGCCCTTGAGCCAAACTCGTTTTTCCTTGAGCCAAGCTTGAACCCTCTTGAACCAGCCCTGACCCGACCCCCTATGGACCCTACTGGACCCTTAGAACCTAAAGACTCGACCCCAGCCCCTGAAACCGAAGCTACAACAGCAGCTACAAGAACCAGCCGAGAAACCCACTTTGACAAGGACTCTCGTTCCTGTTGCTTGGACCAAGCCAACCCAACGAGGCCCTGACCCGGCCCATACAGCACCCTTCTAGGACCCTGAGGACCTAACCTAACCCAGCCCAAAGTCCTCAGGCCAAGCCCCTTCTCCCCTGCACCAGCTGCCAACCTGCGTAACTTCCCTTGCACTCACGGGTTGGAGTCCTAGCATTCTAGGACTCCTTCCCAGCCCTGGTGTTCGAGTCCTAGCATGGCTAGGACTCTTCTCGTGACACTCACGGACTATAGCCATGCCATAGCCCCAACCGAACCCAAGCCCAGCCACACACCCCATAAAACCGAACCCAACTCTTCCGTAACATAAAGATGGCAACAGTTTGTTTTCTATCATGATGCACTGTGTTTGGGTGTGTTATTAGGACCCTAAAACTTGCGACAAACGTCCTTGATCAATACCCTAGCCATGGCAGCCCCTTTACACATATTAAACAAGTTTTTTGGATGAAAACACAAGCCTTAAAAATCACCTATGATGCAATTCCGAAAATATAACATGATGCAACTTGTTTTTCATGCAAAACACATTTAAATAAATACTATGGTGTGAATGATGAGAAAAATGAGAATATGGCGTGCCTTTGCGTATTAAACGGACGGATATACGTTGATGAATCGAAGAACGACGACCCGACGATCCTTGGCTTGATTTTCTTAGCATCTTTTGAAAGTTTCTTTTTCAAAGATATTGTGTGTGCCGTGTATGGTGTGAAAAGAAGAGTCCTCCTAGTAGTTTTATGGGTGAGGGAGGCGTGTGATGTGTGTGTATTATGGGGTTTGTATTTTAAATACTAAATAAACCCTTAACAAGGCTTAGACCCAATAAGAAAGTTAATTAGGCCCAAATAACTCATTAGTGCTTAATTAAAATTTAAAAATTATTTTGCTTAGAAAAGTTTGTGAGTTTATTAGCCGGGTTGCCAAAACGTTCGTATTTTGTTGAAAATCCAACACCGATAAAAATTACGTCCCTGCGTATAAAATCACCTCAAAACTCCTTATTTTCGAAAATATGAAAAACAAACACCCATATTTTAAACAATTAAAAGTAATTATTTAATAAAAACATTTTCTCTTACTCAGCCATCGGTTTCCGTTCCTCGATCGCAACAAGAATAACCTTTAAAAATACATTTTAATGCAACCATGTAGAAAAATATATTTAAACATGTAAATATGCACAACATAATTAATTCTTGCAATTAAAACATTTAATTAAAATACAGGAGAATTTAATAATTCAAATGCATGTGGTTCGCGTGGACCTTAAATTTTCGGGGTGTTACAATATCCATCTTGATCTAGCATAGAAATGAAAACAATGTTTTTCACGAAACCCGGTACAAACAAAACATCTCTTAAAATTAACTTAAAATCATTGTTCAACAATAAGTAAACATCTCCAACGGTCTTGGCAGCAACTCTTGCTCCATTACCCATCCTTAAGAAGCTCTCACCTTCCCTAAGTCTCCTACTTCTTCCCATCATCTGTAAATCATTACAGAGATGTGAGCCACAGCCGGTATCCAATACCCAAGAAGTAGAGTTAATTGAAATGTTTACTTCAATATAGAACATATCGTTTCCAGAACCCTTCTGGGCAAGATATTCTCTGCAGTTACGCCTCCAATGTCCAGGCTTCTTGTAGTGATGACATATGTCAACAGTCTTGTCAGCCGTTACTGGTATGGCTACCACAGCGGGACTCGGAGATTGCCTTTTCAAGGGCACGTTCTTCTTGGGACCTTGGAAAGAACGCTTCTTTCCCTTCCATGTGGACCAATCTTCGTACCAGATGAAGAATCCACATAAAGAACCGATTTCTCATCATTCATAGAAGCCTGCATATAACACTTGGATTTCAAGTCATGGTCACACCATTCCTTGTAAGCCTGGAATTCCTCAGGAGTGCAGTCAGTCGGAGCCTCAACATGGGGCGACTCAGTAAGTGTATACGCTAACCATTCCGAATTCAATACGATTTTCAGATTTCTTAGCCAATTGAGGTAGTTAGGTCCGGTTAATACGTGTTTGTCGAGTATTACAAATAGCGGATTGCGAATCGAAGACATTGTCAAAAAGTACTGAAAAGTAAACAGATAAATGTTAATTACTATTTTAAAATATTTAGTAAGATAGGAAGTATGAACTTTTATTTAATAATTTTTTTCTCCCACTATTTTTACATCTTTCACTACCATCTAGTGAAAACGGGAAACTATTTTCCTCAGTAGGTACGCAAGGTCTAATTAGCGAATTATGATCCCGAATAATATCAGCCAATCACAATTCCTAAAAATTAGTTTCCAATTGCATCTCCATGCAACCCTCTACGTAAATATTTGTCTCACGTTTGATTAGGACCCAATAATATGAATCCTTCATCTTTACCTGTCAAGCCTTACCCATCGATGTTGAACCTTAATTGACGGTCGCCATGAGTTCCCTCAATAATATGAGCCGAAATCATGGGAGTTCCACGTAGTTCACATCACCATGTCAATGGATGTCACAACTTTCCGGCGCTCATGGCTCCCCCAATAATATGAGCCGAGCCCCGAGCACGGGTAGCGTTCATCATACACCCATTGTCGATGGAAGACATGGAAATTATAAAGAACTTTATAATTCCCCTTTTCGGGTTTGATATTAATTTTGAATCTTATTCAAAATGAGGGTTTTAAATTTTGAAAAGTCTCATCATTAATTTTATTTAAAAGCTCGTCATGTTTGATCGTATGTTTGCCGGATTCATGCAACTTTGTTAATATCATAATTGAAGGGAAATATAATTTTCATATTAAATTGATTTCCCTGATATTATCTTTTCCTTGTTGATTTGATTGAGTATAATATTTAATTATAGTTTTGTCTTTCTAGATAATTATGTTAAGATTTTATTGTGATATAATATCTTCCTTAAATTTAATTTCCAATTGACAAGATTATGTGAAATATTGAGTTTGCTTTTTCTAGATATTATATTTATGATAATGATTTAATGAGATATGGTATCAATGTTTAAAAAGAGTTTATTTCTAATTAAACTCTCACTTTCCTTGTGAAATAGGTTTCCTTCAAGAATAAAAGTCTACATCTATAAATAAGAGATCAAAGACATTGTTGAAGCTCTCTCTCTCACTCTCTCTTCTCTCTCTCTTGTGAACAAGCCATCTCGATTATTCATACACGCACTTTGGAGAGAGCTCTTGGATTGAGGATTCACGCATACTTTTAAGAGAGAACATTTTCGATTTATATGGTTTTCACTCTTCGCTTGGAGGTTTTCATGAATGCATAACTTATGCACTTTTGAACGTTCAGAATTTCAGAGAAAACCTTATTCAAGAGACGTGCTGTGTTTGAAGAGTTGTGACAGGGTGTTGCCGTGAATGTTGGGAACATCTCCAGATAACATCTGGGAAGAAGTTGGCCGAAGATTGCTTCTCTTGGATCTACTGTTTGGCAACACGTTTTTGCTTTCTTGTTTTAATTTTATTCTGGTTGTTTGTTTTTAGAAAGCATTTGTTTTATCAACTTGTTGAGGAAATTGATTTTTGTCATAATCACTAGTGTTAGGTTATTGTGTAAACATTGTAGTTTTCTAGTGATTAATTTTTTCCATAAGGCACCGCACAAGTATTTATACTTGTGCATATTTAATCTTGTCCATCTATTTATTTCAAGTCAATTTGTGTTATAAAAGTTAATTTTTCGCTGCATGTAGATGTTATCCGAGATGTTGAAACATCTGGCACAACATCTAATTCTGACAAAACACAAATTCACTATTTTTAATCCTATTATGATATTTCTATTATTTTTTATAGCTGTCGAACAAAATAATCCTTACAAGTGGTATCAGAGCCAACTCTTGATATACTAAGTGCTGATTCTGGTTTTTATTTTGTTTTGACAGAAATATTTAATGGACACATCATTTGCAAACAGAGCACTTCGACCACCAGCTCCTAAACCTCCTGTCCAACAACAGTTTCGACCAAGGAATGAAGAAACGCTGGTTGCAAGTGAATCCTTTAGGTGTTGCCACACCTGGCCGCAACATCTGCAAAAAATCAGTATGTTTGAACTCCACAACTTCTAGAAATTTAAGTGGGGATGATGGATCAGAGACTGATTATGAAGAACTCACTCTTGAAAGCGTGCAAAAGCTTTATGAAGAGCCGTTTGAAGATTGGACCAAGAGAAACAAGTTGAACTCAAGTCTCATGAAGGAGAACGTTGAACTAAAAGCCGTAGTTGCCAAACTTGAAGTACTTTTGAGCAAAAAGGATTTGGAACTTGGTAAGACCAAAGAAGAGCTTCAAAAGGCAACAGAAACTTTTTCCAAATTCAATTCAAGCACATCCAAGCTTGAATTCATACTTTTGATGGGAAGAGATGACAAGAAAGGCTTAGACTTCATAGACAGTGTGTTTGAGATTGGTGAATCTTCCAAGTCGACTATCTTTGTGAAGGGAAAGGATGATACATCCATACAACCACAATCCAAACCGCCGATCAAAAGATCTCCTCCAAAAAGACAACATGGTGCACCCATGCGTAAGAAAAGAAAACGCAGGTATGTATGTCATTATTGTTTTAAGCCTGGACATATCAGGCCATACTGTTTTAAACTCAGGGATGACTGCATGAATCGAAAGTCGAGCAGGATGTTGCCCCGAATGTTGTCCAACATTTCCCGCAACACCTCCCACCATCGACCTATAGTAAGGAAAATTTGGGTACCAAAGGTAAAAACTCACTGTAATGTTGTCTATACTTCATTGAAAACTAATACTGCAGGTCATTGGTACTTTGATAGTGGAAGCTCACGCCACATGACAGGTTCAAGAGAACATCTCATCAATTATGTTGAAAAAAATTGTGGTAGAGTGACCTATGGAGGGGGAGCTAAAGGAAAGATTGTGGGAAAGGGAACTTTGAATGTGGAAGGACTACCAAAGCTCCACAATGTGTTTCATATTGAAGGATTAAATTTGAATTTGATAAGCATAAGCCAATTGTGTGATGATAATTTGCTTGTTAATTTTGATAGACATACTTGTGAAGTTTTTGATGAATCTAATATGTGCATTATGACAGGTACAAGGTCTTCGGACAATTTCTACCAAATAGGTGAAGAGTTTTCATGCAAACATGCAAAAGTTAGTGAACTCGACCTATGGCATCAAAAACTTGGACATGCTAGTTTCAAAACCCTGAATAATTTGAGTAAGTACGATGCTGTACGAGGTATACCTAACCTATCATCTAGTACACCATATGTTTGTGGAGACTGTCAAAAGGGTAAGCAAACTCGCGTGTCACATCACATGTTGCCCCACTTTGGGACAACACGTTGCCTCGAATTGCTACACATGAGTCTTATGGGTCCTGTGGAAGTGGAAAGTTTTGGAGGTAAGAAGTATTCATTTGTTTGTGTTGATGATTTCTCACAGTTTTCATGGATAAGTTTCATTAGGGAGAAATCAGACACTTTCAATGTATTTAAAAAATTGGTCACAAGGATTACAAACTTTCATAATTTGAAGGTGACAAGGATAAGGACCGACCATGGTAAGGAATTTGAAAACTCCTCATTCTCATCTTTTTGTGACAAGAAAGGTATTTCACATGAATTTTATGCTCCAAAGAAACCACACCAAAATGGATAGCCGAACGTAAGAATAGAACACTTCAAGAAATGGCAAGGGTGATGTTGACTTCAAAGTGCATTTCAAAGCATTTTTGGGCAGAAGCCCTTAACACCGCATGTCATATTTCAAATAGGGCGTATTTGAGAATTGGTTCGAATATGACATCGTATGAGATAATTATGGGAAAGAAGCCTAACCTTAAATATTTTCATGTTTTTGGTTGTGTGTGCTATGTTTTGAATGACAGGGATCAACTTGCAAAATTTAATTCAAAGAGTGATAAGTGTTTGTTTTTAGGATATGCCACTAATAGTCGAGCCTATCGCATGTTTAATTTAAGAACTAGGACTATTATGGAATCCATTAATGTTGTTTTTGATGACCTTGCAGATCTCAAAAAGAAAACAGCTGAAGATGATGTGGATGAGTTTCTGGAAATTCCAATATCACTGGAAAATGCAGATGTTGCCCCAGATGTTGCAACATCTGACACAACATCTGAAACTGAAGTCACTGAAGCTGTGGACGAAACGAATAATGATGATGACACAGTAGATGATGGAGATGATGGACAGAATATTCTAAGTAAAATTCAGAAAAACCATCCATCATCTCAAATAATTGGAAGTATGCATGAAGGTGTCCAAACTCGAAAGAAAGAAAAAGTGGATTACCGAAAGATGGCTGGAATTATTTGCATGAGCTCCTTATACTCATAGATTAAGTGAATATCTACTGAAAATTGGCTTCGAACGAGGTGAGGTAGACAAAACTCTTTTTATTCAGAAATCTAAAGGTGAGATTCTTATTTGTCAAGTTTATGTTTATGATTTCTCACAATTTTCATGGGTCAGTTTCATTAGAGAGAAATCGGATACTGTGATAATTTTAGTACAATTGATATTTCAAAAAAAAAAAATCCAGTAAAACACTCTCGAACAAAACACATTGACATTAGACATCACTTTATTCGAGATTTAGTAGAAAAAAGATTGATTCGAATTGAATTTGTTGATACAAATAACCAAATGGCTGACATATTCACAAAAGCATTAGTTTTTTTGAGACTCTACAACCTTAGGAAATCTCTCAGCATGTGTTCTGCCTGATCATTCATAGATGTTATCTCAGATTTTACAACATCTCGGACAACACCCAACATACATGTGCAATTCTAGGACTTAGACATACTGCATTTGCATTCATACTGTTATATGATGTGTTATCACAATGTTGCATAAATCTTCTGGTGCACTTACAATTTCTCGCTCTATCTAAAGTTAACACACTTGGATATGCTTAACAATCTGATTAAATCACAAAATAGTTGAAGGATGATCATGTACTCCATGACATTGTCCCATACGAAAAGTGACTTGAAAAGATTGAGTACAAAGAAAAATCAATTATGCATATGCTCTGTTATCAGAAGAAAAGATGGGAAAAAGCTACCTAAAAGAGTCCAAAGAAGACTGTGCTTTTAGTGTGGAAGCTACCTCTTCTGAATTTAATACAAAAGGCAAAAATAGAAGAAAATGGAAAAAGCTACCTAGAGGAGTCCTAAAGAAGACCGTTCTTCTAGTGTGGGAGCTACCACTTCTATGATCAGAAAGTTGATAAGTCTCTAAGTGTGCAGAAAAATCTAAATATATGGACGTGTTGTCAGAAGATGTTGCCAACATTTGTGACAACATTTCATTTGTGAACATATCTCATATTTGTTTTAATGTTTCTATTTATGTTACATTCTGTTATTAGGCATAAATAGGTCATGCATAAACATAACATTGTGAAATATTGTTGGTCAAGAGGGCATGCGTATTTCAATTGAGAAAATTCGATGAAAATCCGGATTTTGCTAGAAATCCAATATTTGTGATTTTTGATGGTTCAGTGGTGTTAATTCGATGTGTGCTTCAATTCTGGAATATTTTTTTGAAATGATTCTTGACGCAATTATTCAGTAATTTTGGATAGTGATGACGGGCTAAAGCCGATCTTGTCTCTTATGAGAACTTAGTTTTTGACTGTCGTCTGGCTATTGAGGTAGATGTCCATTCTGGACAAAAAGGGGGGAGAAGATGCGACTCAAACTCAAGGGACTATGATTTGAAAGGCTCAAATGAATTGAAAGGATCAAATGATACATTTGCTTGATTTCGTTTTTAATGTTTTGCTTTGTTAAGGTTTGTTGCCCTGATGAGTTTCTGTTTTAATGAACTGTTAATGATTTTTGCAGGTGTTGTCTCAGGTGTTGCCAACACAACGAACAACACCCGTACCAACTTGATTTTATTCAGGGGGAGAAAAATTCTCATATTAAGGGGGAGTTAACTGGAGCTTAACTGGAAAATTGAGTTTGATTTGATTTTGTCCAGAAAGGCAAAAAGGGGGAGATTGAAGGGAAATATAATTTTCATATTAAATTGATTTCCCTAATATTATCTTTTCCTTGTTGATTTGATTGAGTATAATATTTAATTATAGTTTTGCCTTTCTAGATAATTATGTTAAGATTTTATTGTGATATAATATCTTCCTTAAATTTAATTTCCTATTGATAAGATTATGTAGAATATTGAGTTTGCCTTTTCTAGATATTATATTTATGATAATGATTTAATGAGATATGATATCAATGTTTAAAAAGAGTTTATTTCTAATTAAACTCTCAATTTCGTTGTGAAATAGGTTTCCTTGAAGAATAAAAGTCTACATCTACAAATAAGAGATCAAAGACATGGTTGAAGCTCTCTCTCTTTCACTCTCTCTTCTCTCTCTCTCTCTCTTGTGCACGAGCCTTCTCGATTATTCATACACGCACTTTGGAGAGAGCTCTTGGATTGAGGATTCACGCATACTTTTAAGAGAGAGCTTTTTCGATTTATATGGTTTTCACTCTTCGCTTGGAGGTTTTCATGAATGCATAACTTGTGCACTTTTGCACGTTCAGAATTTCAGAGAAAACCTTATTCAAGAGACGTGCTGTGTTTGAAGAGTTGTGACAGGGTGTTGCCGTGAATGTTGGGAACATCTCCAGACAACATCTGGGAAGAAGTTGGCCGAAGATTGCTTCTCTTGGATCTATTGTTTGGCAACACGTTTTTGCTTTCTTGTTTTAATTTATTCTAGTTGTTTGTTTTTAGAAAGCATTTGTTTTCTCAACTTTTTGAGGAAATTGATTTTTGTCATAATCACTAGTGTTAGGTTTTTGTGTAAACATTGTGGTTTTCTAGTGATTAATTTTTGCCATAAGGCACTGCACAAGTATTTATACTTGTGCATATTTCATCTTGTTCATCTATATATTTCAAGTCAATTTGTGTTATAAAAGTTAATTTTCCGCTGCATGTAGATGTTGTCCGAGATGTTGTAACATCTGGCACAACATATAATTCTGACAAAACACAAATTCACTATTTTTAATCCTATTCTGATATTTCTATTATTTTTTATATTTGTCGGACAAAATAATCCTTACAATAATAATAACACACATACTCATTATTTATAACATATCATGTATATATTATAAACAGTAAAAAAAACAAGCATGATCAATCACCCCAAAACTAATGGCCCATGTGAGCTAAACACGGGCCTAGGTCCAATCTTAAGAAAATGCATGAGATGCAAATGCAACTATTACATTAGCCTCCAATATTTACATGTCTTCGATTTTCATAATCATCAAGGCCACCATCTTCCAATCTTGATCTTCCACTATACTAATATTTACAAATAAATATCCATGGCAAATAGGGATACATCTCATGGGGTAGGAACGGGCCATAAACCAAGCCCACTTGAAATTTGATAATTATTATAATCATTCAACACAAAATTTCCTAGCATACACTTAGCAAATTGAGCTTCGACTTTTGATCATCCTTCATGCATAATATCACATATTCTACACCATCAATTAATTATCACAATAATTAATTGATCCAATATTATATATCTTGATCCAATCACTAAACGCCACGATTATAAACTAAATTAACAAATTATACAAACCCCTTTGTCTACTTTCTAATTAATTTATTTATAACCATATTTCTTGTAAATTACAATTTACTATAAATAATTCAAGTCAAACTTCAATTATTTATTTTATGAGATAATATGTACAACTTTTGTGGATTTAAACTTAAGGGTCCAAAAAATCATTTTCCACCAAAAACATTTTGGCCCATTTAAATTCACAAATTGTATTAGCCATCTAATGGCCCAACAACTTCAAGGCCCATGACACTTTGATATTCCAAAACACTTTTGGAAACCCTAGTCGTTATCGCCGTCGCCGGATTACGGTCAACTTACCAAATTTTTTTTATTTTTCAAAGGGGTATTCGGGCAGCACCTCGGGATGCCCTTGCTGCCCGAAATGGGCATCAACATGCTGCCCAAAAACGCCCCACGACGGCCTCGATTTTTGTTGCAAAAATTCATCTCATGCAGTTAGAAATCGACCTTAATATTATATTATGTATATGCTACACAAAATAGTATACATAGCTCTGATACCACTTGAAAGGGGATCGATTAAGGTGTCCTAATGCGCAACAGAAGTTTCAAAAATTATTTTTCAACAAGAAAACCGAGCACCCTAATCCTATAATTTGTAGCAAGTACGAAAACACCAAAATGTCAAACACATAGTGTTTTAGAAAAATTACCTATCAATCTCAAGAGATTGATGATGGCTCCAACTTAGTTGGCAAACAACTAAACGATTCAATGGCAAGACCCTCTACAAGTTTTCCTTGTTCTTGAAATCTTTCCTTCAAATTAGGTCCACCACCAACAAGGTAAATCCACTCTAATTTTGCACTAGAAAAAGTAGAGCATTTTTCATTTGAGAAGAGAGAGTTTCCTCAACAATTGAAGAAAAAAAATTGGAGGAGAATTAGCTTAAAATTTTCAGCCACTATTCATCTTAGGAGAGAAGAGAAAGCTTTTTCTTGGTTGTGTGAAAAGTTAAAGTAAGCATATGCATGCCATGTCTTGGATATTGAAAAAGTAGCCTCCCAACTCTTCACCTCCCTTGCATGCTTTTCTACTTGGGTTTATAACAATTACAAGACTCATGGACTTTTATTTAAATGTCTCAAACATATTTGAGACCATTTAACCATTACTCGATTTTACTCAAGCCCACTAGTTTAATAATTATTTCTAATTAGGCTCTACAATGCCCAATATTATTTAATTAATCCAACACTTGAATTAATTTAATTATTTGGACTCTACTAGGTCCAATAGTGTTTAATTAATTCAACACTTGAATTAATTTAATTTAGTCCATAATAATGTTTATAAAAATCACAATTTTCAAATACATTATTTGTTTGACCAACTTTTAATTTAGGAACACTTCCTCAAATTAAAAGTTACTTTCTTCTTATAGAAGTCGTACTTCTATTTTATTTACGCTTATAAACTCCTTTATAAGCCGTTCAATACATTGAACTATTTTACTTCTCAACGGGATCTAGAAAGTTAGCACTTGTGTAACCCTCAATGGTTCATTGATAAAACTAGCCGTGAGTTCATATCTCCATGTGATTCGGACTAAACATGTCCTTATACGAGAATACTCCAATTGCTCCATTCTAAATTATCAACTCCTTGATAACAAGAACGTCATAACTCAATTCTGATAGTACCCAACCTATCATGTTAAACGTCTACCAGCATCGCTTACATGATTCCCTAGGTATCAAATGATAGTGCCTGCAAGAACCATTCAATTATGATTAGCGTAAAGTACAGTCCCTTCAACTCATATATCCCGACCGATTCGACAACCATTGGTATATCGAGAGTTGTCAATGAATCGATATTATGTGTCATGTCGTAGTTTCATGGATGGTGTAATATAAGAAACCCCTTTCTTAATTACAACCATACTCTGATCAGATATTTCAAACTACATACACATGAGATCACATAGGATATCCATACCCGAAGGTATGCGGTTAATCCCCGACTACAATGCATCGACTCCTATATGTTTCGACAAAACACCAAACCTTGCCACCTGATGACCGCATTAGAGTCGGTAAACAAGTCAAAGTGTAATGCCAGCATATAGAGTCTCAATGTTGTCCCGGGTCATAAGGACTAATGCTGTACAACCATAAACTAGGACGTTTCCACTCGATAAGTGAGAACCACTTGGAAAGTCCTTTATGGAGGGTTGTTCAGTGCACTCTACATGGAGCACCTATCTGCATGCTCGGACATCACAATGTCCCCTACCAATGAAACATGGTACTCACATCGCAGATACTAGTCTCGAACTCGAGCGGCCTATATCCTTCTTAGCGACGGCCGAATCGACTAGTTACTGTTTAGAATATATAGTATTCCAAATATGAGTTTCATGATACTCATCATATGAGCATCTCATATTCTTTCTACTATTTGTATATTCAAGGACTTTATCTATGCAACTAGCATGAGTATACAGATAAAGAAGTCCGAAAACAATACTTTCAAATATTATTAAAATAAAGACTATTTATACATAGATTCCATTGTGAACACTCGGCCAACACTTGGCTCGACGTGCACTTACTCTAACAACTATGATGAAACATATGCAACAGTAGCAAGGCTTGAGGTGATCAAAATATTTTTAGCCTTTGCTGCTTTCAAAAATATAAAAGTTTATCAGATGGACGTGTAAAGCGCCTTCCTAAATGGTCTACTACAAGAAGCAGTTTACGTTGAACAACCTCCAGGTTTTATCGATCATTTCTTACCAAATTGCGTATTTAAATTACACAAAACCCTGTATAGCTTAAAACAGGCACCTCAAGCTTGGTATGACACACTTTCACCATTTTTTGTTAATCATGATTTCACCATTAGCACAGTAGACAAAACTTTGTTCACATTAGTTAAGAATAAGCATATTCTGTTAGTACAAATTTATGTTGATGACATCATCTTTAGGTCAACTAACCCCAAATTGTGTGCAAAGTTTTCCAAATTAATGCAAGAACAATTTGAAATGAGCATTATGGGTGAATTAACATTCATCCTAGGACTGCAGATCAAGAAACTTGATACTGGAATCTTCTTAAATGAGGCTAAGTATACCAAGGAACTACTGAAAAATTTTGGCATGGAAACATGCTTTACTGCTACTACTCCTATGAGCTCATCTACTAAAATTGATAAGGGTGAAAATAGAATTTCAGTAGAGGTAACTCAGTATCGTGGTCTCATTGGTTCACTGTTATACCTTACTGCCAATTGACCTGATATTATGTTTGATGTCTGTATTTGTGCAAGATTTCAATCTAACCCTAAGCAGTCACATTACATTGCTGCTAAGAGCATACTGAAATATTTGAAGGGCACTCAAAATGTCAGCTTATGGTATCCTAATGATTCATCTTTCAGTCTTATTGGATATTCAGATGCTAATTATGCAGGTTGCAATTTGGACAGGAAAAGCACAAGTGGTTTTTGTCAACTTCTTGGTGATAGGCTAATCTCATGTTTTAGTAAAAAGCAGATTTCCATAGCTACGTCTACTGCAGAAGCAAAATATCTTGCCGCTGGATGCTGCTGCTCTCAAATACTGTGGATACAACAACTTAAAAACTACGGAGTTCAAGCTTCTGAATCACCTATCTTCTGTGACAATACCAGTGCTATAGAAATCACGCAAAATCCAGTACTTCATTCCAGAACAAAGCACATAGATATCAGACATTATTTTATTAGAGATAATGTGCAGAAGGACCTTCATCTGGAATACGTTTTTACTGATCAACAAGCAGCAGACATATTTACTAAATCTCTGCCAGAGAATAAGTTTTCTTATTTTCGAAATGTTCTTTTTTTAATTGATTTAACTTGAGTATATTGTTGCTATCAATTTGTTAATTGCTATCAGTTATTTGCTCCCCATATATTATCAGTTTGTTTACAAGAAAAAGAGACAATTTGTGGCAACTACTGATATTTTATTAAGAATGAAATCGACGCCTTACAACTTGATTCAAACTTCTTTCTACAGCATATTTCCACGTTCTAAACCAGTTGTTCAAATCATGACTCCTAATAATCTGACGGTTTTCGGAATTGACAACTAGGTCAGGCAATTCCCACTCCCTTATAACATCATGTGATTCATCATATCTTCCTTGACCAGCTCGGATATGCGATCAACCCGAGCAAGCCTCTTGAACCATCTTGCAAGTGACCTCTGTCAAGCAGAAGCAGGAAATTCTCCAGTGTTGATCTTTTGGAGGTCATGAGCAGTAGTCCAAATGGAAATAACCTCCGCAAAGATGAAGTCCTCTGCACCTTGTTTTAATTCTTGCAGACGTTGAGGTTTCCAGAAAGGATGAGCAACATGAGTGCTGCTTTCACAATACAATTGTCATTATGGGCAGAAGTTATCTTCATTTATAGACAAGACTCGAGGAAGACGAAGATTCATCGAGCATTAAATTATTCAGACTAAGTTATTCTCACTCTTTTTTCTGTTTATTTCTTGTTATTTATTTATTTATTTGCATTAAGTACAAGCAGTAGATAAGTAGAAACATGACAAAATGTAATATTTCATTCATAAAACCAGATGCATTACATTTCTCTATCTATTACAATTTGTTGATTTCAGCAGTTTGAAGTACTGCAAAGTACTTCAGCAGGAACCTAACTAAGCTTTGCTGGGATCCCCTTTTTTCGCGTGATCGTGGTTTGTGAAAGGGATGATTCCGCAGCTTAGCCCTTCTAATAAGAACGAACAATCTAACTGATTGTTCATATTACAGGCCAAGGAATTTCTTCCAAGTCTTCATATCTTTAAAAAGGATGTCTTCAGACATCATCTTATGAGAAGCTGGAATTGTCCTTGCAATTCCTCTGCTAAATCAGTCTCTGGAGAAGACTCCGAGAGCATGTTTTTATCATCCATTTTGTGACTTGTTATTATTTGTGTACTTATGTTAATTGGAGAGATTGCAGGTACTTATATAGAGTCTTGGGGAAGCTAAAGAGACATCCAACCGGTCACATCATGCACGAATATCAAGAGTCATATGTCATTCCATCAGATATAGTATCAATGGCATTTATTAGTTGCATTAATTGAGGGGGAACTTTATTTTATTATGTCTTTTCCTTTTCCGTGTTTTATCATAAGCAGAAGAAGGTTTGTCTTTTCGATAAAACAATGTGTCTACTTGTTTTTATTCAGATGTTGAAAATATTTCAGTACTTCATAAATTCCTGTAGATATTATCATAAGACGACAAACTATCTTCTGATTTTTAGTAACCGCTTTGTATAGCCCGCCCCGCCTATTTTCAGTTATTTCAAAATTTTGGAGTATCTCACAATCTCTGCTCAAATTTTCAAATTCGACCATTAACATATCGACATGCGTCTTTATGTTTCACTGACGGCTGTACATTTTAGACTTTAACCGTCTTTTCTTAGTCATTTCACCTTTACGCTTTCAGATTTTTTGCATACTAGCTACTGTTTTCACTCATATTCTCATTCTACTGCAAGATCTACTTCGAACTCATTTCTACTTGCAGAAATATGGCTAGAGCTTATACACTCAATGCTTATCAAGTTAATTTTGCTTCAGTGTTGACAATCAAGGATGAAAATCTGGTCAACATGTTCAAAGCCATCGAGAAATCTGGTCTTCGAAGGTTTCTGGAAACACCAGCTGCTATTTACAAGACTGCCCTCTTAGAATTTTATGCCAAATCTAAAGTTGATGAAGGGAAAATAACTTATTCCCAGGGAGATGCATATATTTCAATCGATGCTGCACTACTGGGATCAATGTTCTTCCTCCCATGCTCAGGTATCTCTGACTTTTCTGATACCTCTAAGGAGGAGATGTCGGATGCCCTCATTACATTCTCAGCTTCTGGAGAGCAACTCTTTCCTTCTTGTTTCAAGAAGCTACTGAAGATGGAATATCAAATTATTGTTGATATTGTTGCAAAAGCACTTTTGGTCAAAGCTGGTACGTTTGACAAATTGACCAAGGAGAAGGTTCAAGTGATGTTGGCCATCACTTCTGGATTCTTGTTTAGAAACCTGAAGGATATGGTTATGAGAAAGAGTTCTGGTTTTGTTGTTCATATCAACAAAATGTTTAAGGATGCTAGTTTTCTTTTCACTACTGAACAGGACGCCTCTTACGTGACAATGGCCGATGCTGAAAATGTACTTGCTCTTAGACCCAAGCCCTCTTTGGCTGAGTTCATTGCCTTGAAAAATGAGGTAGGATATGCTCAATCTAAGGTTCAAGGACCTCAGAAGAAGATCAAGCGAAAGAGAGTGGTTATCTCCACTGATTCTGATAAAAACAGTTTCTGAGGAGTCTGCTACTCCTACCCAAGCATCTGTTCCTGCCACACCTAGCAAGAAAAAGGCTCACATGATGCTTTGCATCAAGAAAACAGCAGCCATTGCTGATTTGGACATTGTCCCGTTGAGACAACTGTTTCCAGAAGCCACGTCTTCTTTGCAAGTATCTGTCACTAAGCCAGCAGCCACTTCTGAAACCACAACTTCTGCTGCTCCAACCTTCAAACCTGCGTCTGGAGTTGTTCTGCGTCATCTTCAGATAAAGGCAAAGGAAAACTCATTGCAGAACCACAATTTCACAGCGCCAAGTCATCTGTTTTAACCAGTATTGACCTTCATTTGGAAGAGATTGAGAGATCTGCCAATGAAGGAATGACTTTCTTTGATGATTGGCATAAGGTTCGAGTTTTCCATCCTCTCACATTCTTTAGAACACCAGGTGCATTTCGGAAAATGGTAAATAATGAAGAAAATGTGTTTGAACTTGCTAAAACTGAAAATGTGATTGAAGCTATGAGACGCTGAGGTTTCATTCTTGAGCAGCTGAAACGACAAAAACTAGAATCAGTTTTAAAGACTCTTCAGTCTAATTTTGATGCTATGATTCCAACTGCTGCTCAGGATCAGAATGTGATCCATTTTTTGGCCGAGAGACCGAGATCAATGAATGAGCAACTTCTTGCTCACGAACAAGCGTTTGGAGAACCTGTTCAATATTCAGGAGGCTTCGTTCCCGACTTTGCTCGGGCTAAGCCAGTTGAGGAAAGGACTACAGCCCACCAGAAGCTAAAGTCTCTAGTACTCCTGCATCTCTGAAGTCGCCTACTCAGTCTTCATCTTTCTTAACTGTTCGAAAATTGGCTTCAGTGGATGAAGTCATTCAATATATTGTTGTTAATGTCTCTACTACATCGGAAACAGCTCAGGCTGATGACATGGTTCAACCAGGAGCTCATTTATCAGAACAACACTTAGCAGAATCGGATGCTACCCCATTACTGCCAAATTTAGAGATTTTCTCTGCTGAACATCAAGCAGAAATGGTAGCCATCTTGAGTGATCAAATTCCAGTAGTTGAACAACTGGAGGACATGGAAGCCGAGCAACCAGAAGAAAGAGCATTTCCTGAACCCTATACTGCTGCTGAAGGATCCTCTGCTGGACAGACTACTGCTGTTTCTACTGCCCCAGCAGATCTAGTTTCTTCTACTGCCTTAGCTGTCCTTCCTACTGATTCACCAACTCGCATTGCTCATGTTGCACATCTAGCTGAAATCTCAGAACGTATGCTCGAAAAAAGTCCATCCTCCAACGAAGAACGCTTTAATCTTGAATTTGATATTGATATGCTGAATCAAAATATTGAAAGAATTTCAGAGATCGTCAAACAAACATGCTGGTGAAGTCGACGCCACCAAATTCTTCCGAGAACGCATAACGAAAAATTTCATTAAAACGGCAGAATCGTTGGCTAAGCTTGAAGGTGTATCCAAAATTATCAGGAAGAATGTCTTGTCTAGTCACGCCAATATCGTTCATGGTCAATCTGATGTTCTACGAACCGTCGCTGATCATGATTCGTCTCTACGCTCAATTTCAACTAAAGTGGAGGCTACTGATTTGAAACTGGAATCCATCGACGCCAAGTTTGAGTCCCAATATCAATCTCTTCAGGCCCTAAATAATCGTGTTTCGAATCAAGTCCCATTCTTGGAGATGATGAATGATAGCAGCATCAGTCTTTCTGGGCGAATGGATGAACTGCTAACTCGCCTTGATGCCAAAAAGAGGGAAGCAGTGGGTAGAACAGAAGTAAGGACAGTGGAAGGTAGATCGGGAGGACATCATCAAGCAGAATCATCCTTCAGAAGCTAAGATCCTCATGATGACGATGATGCACTATTCAAAGATATTGGGACTGCTGATTAATCTTTCTTTTAAAACCTCTGATTTAGGGTTTATTTACCTTTCAATCATTTGGTTATAATTGCCATGTTTTATGATTTAACTGTTCTCTTCTTCATACTAACTTCTAGGTTTTGGTATCACCACAAAAGGGAAAATTGATAGACTTAATTTAGTTTCGGTGATGATAGTCAAAACCAGTAGATCTCGTTAGTAAAACCAGAAGATATTATAAAAGCAGAAGTTCGCGTGTCGTCTTAACAAAGCAGTAGTACTCTTCGAGTACTTATCAGTTTAGAAATACAGAAGCAGTACTTGGCTCTTTGCTAAAACAGAACATATCATTCATATATTTATTAATGTTACCGTTACTTTACTAAGTACGAAGTATTTAATGTGTCATTAAATACTGAACAAAGTCATTTAATATCTTTTTCCAAATTTGGTATGAAACAAGACTGATTGTTCTGAATTTTTTTTGCAGGAACTTTTTTAGGTAATAAAACTGATTCTATCAAAAGTCAAAGAAGCCATTTTTTATAGACGTTGGATTCAAGACTTCTATATATACGCAAGATCAACGGCGTTTATAGGTTACCAAAAACTATGAGCACACTCTCCAACATACGAAAGTTGATTTGAGCACTTAGAACTTCTTATCATCTTCAAGCTCAATATACAGAAAATTACCACACGCATCATATTAGTTATCTGATCTTTTGAGATCATATTGTGCTGATTGTTTCTTACTCTCTCTACAAACCTATTCACGTTACTATATCCTTGAGAAGAGTCTGTAATATGGAAAAGAGTCTTTTTCAGAACTTTGCTGTATTTGTTTTATTGTGTTGAGTTACTAAGAGTTTCAGTAGGTAAAAGATAAGTCCTGCTGAAGTGGATGTGTACAAGTGTTGTACTGTAAAAACCAAAGTTTTTTAGTAATACCTTCTGGAAACAGAAAAAGGGGAGACGTAGAAGATTTTATATTCGAACTTCCATAAACAACCATTGTCTACTGCCTACTGATCTATTGTATTTCACAGTACTCCATCGGATCGTTTCCGCACTTTTTATTGTGATATGCTGGATTTACTCTTGAACAAGATTAGCTATAATCTCTAACAAGATTCTAGCACCTTTTGCAAAAACGACCGTCAAAAGAACGAGTTTATTCACCCCCTCTAAACTCTATATCGATTCCCAACAATTATTCATGTTCACTATAATTCATCATCATCTTAAAATTCGAAGCAATACACGACGCTCTTTCCACACACACAGACACACATACATATATATATATATATATATATATATATATATATATATATATATATATATATATATATATATATATATATATATATATATATATATATACCAACTAGTTGGTATATATTTCAATGAGATATATTTACTTGGAAACGGAATATCAATTTGGACAAATAAAGTGATTTTCTCCTCTTTGTGATTAAAATAATTTTTATTCTTCTGATGAAATGCAGCATAAATACTACAAAATACCACACAAACAATATTAACGAATATTCGATTCTCCTCTTTGTGATTAAAATAATTTTTATTCTTCTGATGAAATGCAGCATAAATACTACAAAATACCACACAAACAATATTAACGAATATTGGAAAAAAAATCACTTTATTTGTCCAAATTGATATTCCGTTTCCAAGTAAATATATCTCATTGAAATTTTTTTCTTTTAAAAGTGTTTATTTCACATAATTTATTAAATCGGAAAATTAAAAATTAAAAATTTAAATTAGCCTTAATTACTTTGTCCAAAATTCTTTATTACGAGAAGAAAATAATTTTTAGATACTTAAAAATGGGAATGAATCAAAATTTTCATAGCATCCTATCTAGGGTTGTAAACGAATCGAATCGAATCGAATTTTAAGAAATTTTCAGTATTCGAGCTCGAGCTCGAATCCGAATAAACATATCCGAAGCTCGATTCGAAACTCGAATTTTTATTATTTTCGATTCGAACTGAGGCTGGAGTTCGAATTCGATTCGACTTATAATGCTAAAGTTCGCAAACAATATAATTTTAGCTCGAATTCGATTCGAAAAATATTGGAACATGTTCGAGTTCGACTCGAATTCGAACTAAATATTATTCGAACCGACTCGACAAGTTCGTGAACGTGTTCGATTCGTTTACATCCCTAATCCCATCTAAGTTCTAATTGATGGAGGAAGGAAGGTCATTTTGGGAAATAAAAAAAAACAATATCTAAAACAGAGAAAATGAAGGAGAAGTCTTTGGTACGAAAGGAATGGAAGATGCTACGTCTCATTTAATCTATATTATATTATGAGTGAGTCTCATGTGAGACCGTCTCACGGATCATAATCCGTGAGACGGGTCAATCCTACCCATATTCACAATAAAAAGTAATATTCTTAGCATAAAAAGTAATACTTTTTAATGGGTGATCCAAATAAAAGACCCGTCTCACAAATACGACCCGTGAGACCGTCTCACACAAGTTTTTGCCTTATATTATTAAGTACGAGATTTTCAGAGAATATCAAAATATTTAATTTTATAATTATTTTTTTTATCATATTAAAAAGCTCTTCAAGTCACTCAATATTTTACAAAGAAAAAAATCTAAGAAAACTATTTTTTTAAATAGAACAACTCTTTTAAATTGAAAATAATTTCGTATTAATTGTTTAATATTATTTGATCAAATTAAAAATAACAATACCATATATAACACACATACATCTTTTACTAATATCAATTAAACCTCGTCCAGTGGCGACAAAATACAACCTTATTACTTCTAACTTTTCTCCCACTTGCCTCTTTTAAATTCCACAATTTTTTAAGAAATATAATATTGTCAAAATTAGGTCATCGGCACACACACATGAATAGTTGTTATATTTTAAAAAGAAGTATTAATATAGTTTGTAATTTTCAAAATTAATGGAAAAACTTTGGAAAATGAATAGATTATTCACACTTGAAAGTGCTTTAATTATTCATGATACGAAATATATATGTATATATATTATAAAATAAAAATGGATAAATAAACTAAACAAAAAGTCAAGCTCCCAATTGTATCGTGGGGAAAAAATAATCAAACTCTGCATAATAATTTTTTGAAAATATTAAATCAGGTTGCATATATCAGAAGTAATATAGTGCGTTTTAATAATTAAACCAACTTGGTCACTTTTGGCTTTGAACAGTGACCACATGAGATAACTCATAATAATATATTAAATGATTTTGTTGGCGACACAAGAACATCGGATCATTGGTAGATAACTTATAATAATAATAATAATAATAATAATAATAATAATAATAATAATAATAATACTATATATTACAAGGTATCATTGGCATAAAAGATCAATCATTTATTATTTTAATGTTTTTGTGTCATCTAACATTTTCCTATATTTTCAAAAATATTTCGAATTTTATATCTTTTTATTATTCATATATTTCAAATTATTTTTATCATTTATCTCACATTCCAAGTATCACACGGCACGAGCATTTCATAAGTGCTATATAGGTTCCACATCAGTTATATATAAGAAAAATGTCTAAAAATGAAAAAAAAACGAAATTTGACGAAGTAAAAGTCAAAATTCACAAAATACAATTTTTTTAATTAAAAATTCAATAGTAGACAGGAAAAATCTTTATCATTGTACAACCTAAAATATTACGACCTTTTTCTTCCACTACCCTAAAACCCCATCCATTCATTTCCCACTTATAATATGTACCACTTTTGAGTTATCTTTAAAATATTTTAACCCAAAATGGAATACAACTAAGGTCTTCTTTAAGGTACAAGATTTGCCGTATGGGGAAGTCTTTGTACAGTCAAGATTCTAATGCTGGAAAAGAAAGCAATAATCCATCAATCTTTTAATTTATTTCTTTGATTGACATTTCAACCATAGTATATTAATTTTTTTCTTCGCAGTGGAGACAAAGGATAATTCTAAATGTTACTCAAATGTATTTTCGTGAAAAAAATATTAAATTATCAAAAGATCGAAAGAAGTAAAATTAATAGTGAAATTTAATAACATAATTGATAAATGATAAAAAAAACAAATTGTTTTGAAAAAGTAAAAATTTATGGTAAAAAGTAAAAATCTCAAACTCTCAAAATTTATCAAACTACACATTTTATAATATTTTTCTCTCTACTCAATTGTGATTTTCTTCACAAATGAGAGATCTATTTATAGAAAATCTTTACAAATAATCCAAAAAATAAAATACATCATTACCTACATCATCACACACTAATTTTCAATATTTACAACTCTTATTTTCAACATTCAAATATTCAACATTCAAATATTCAATACACACATTTTAAATATATTTTTCAACACTCCCCCTTGTGATGATGATCATAATGATTGTCTTCATTACGTGTTTTTATACTGCCTAATTAAAAACCTAACTAGGAAAAATCCATTGGGATAAAAACCATAGTAAGGGAAAAAGAGTGCAGTCACGTAAACTCCCTCTGATGTTGACATGAACAATTCTTCACAAATTTAGTAGATTGTGCATCCCAATATTATATATGTGCTTTCTGAATATTGTCGTAGGAAGTGTCTTTGTGAAGACATCTGATGAGTTTTCACTTGATTGAATGTGACGAACATCAATACATTTATTCTTCTCTAGCTCCTTGGTGAATGCGAAGAACTTAGGAGGAATATGTTTAGTTCTGTCGCTTTTTATGTATCTCTCATCTTCATATAGTATCACAGGCTTCTCGTCGAATGATAATCCGCATGAGATTTGAATATGTTGGGTCATTGATTTTAACCACACACATTCACGACTTGTTTCATGTAGTGCAATAATCTCGGTATGATTTGATGAAGTTGTTACGAGCGTTTGTTTCAGTGAACGCCAAGAAATTGCAGTGCCTCCACGAGTAAAAACATATCCAGTTTGGGAACGTGCCTTGTGTGGATCAGATAAGTATCCAGCATCGACATAACCAATTATACTTGGATTAGCATCTTTTGAATACAAAAGTCCCAAGTCTGTCGTTCCTCGTAGATAACGGAATATATGTTTAATTCCGTTTCAGTATCTCTTTGTTGGATATGTGCTAAATCTTGCCAACAAATTTACGGCAAAAGATATATCAGGCCTTGTACAATTTGTAAGATATATAAAGGCACCGATAGCACTTAGATATGGTACTTCTGGACCAAGAATATCTTCATCTTCTTCACATGGTCGGAATGGATCCTTTTCTATGTTTAATGATCTAACAACCATTGGAGTACTTAAAAGATTTTATTTATCCATATTAAAACGTTTAAGGATCTTTTCTATATAATTTGTCTGGTGAACAAACATTCCACATTCTTTTTGTTCAATTTGTAAACCCAGACAATACTTGGTTTTTCCAAGATCCTTCATTTCAAATTCTTCCTTCAAGTATGACACAACTTCTTGAATTTTCTTATTCGTTCCAATGATGTTTAAATCATCAACATATACAGCAATAATTACGCATCCGGATGTTGTTTTCTTAATGAAAACACAAGGGCATATTGAATTATTTATATATCCTTTTTTTCATCAAGTGATCACTTAGTCGATTATACCACATTCGACCGGATTGCTTTAACCCATATAATGATCTTTGTAATTTTACAGAATAAAATTCTCTGGGTTTTGAACTTTGTGCTTCAGGCATCTTAAATCCTTCAGGGATTTTCATATATATATATATATATTACTATCAAGTGATCCATATAAGTAAGCTGTAACAACATCCATAAGACGCATTTCTAAATTTTCAGATACCGCCAAGCTAATCAAATACCGAAACGTAATTGCATCCATCACGGGAGAATACGTTTCTTCATAATCAATTTCAAGCATTTGAGAAAAACCTTGTGCAACAAGTCGAGCTTTATATCTTACTATTTCATTTTTCTCATTTCGCTTTCGAATAAAAACCCATTTGTATCCAACAGGTTTTACACCTTCAGGTGTAAGGACTATAGGTCCAAAAACATTACGTTTATTTAGCGAATCCAATTCAACCTGGATGGCTTCTTTCCATTTTATCCAATCCTGCCGATTTTACATTCCCCAAAAGATTTTGGTTCATGATCTTCATTATCATTTATGATGTCGATTGCCACATTATAAGAAAATATATCATCAATTTCTTCTATATCTTTTCGGTTCCATATTTTTCCAGTATTAATGTAATTGATAGAGATTTCATGATTCTCGTCAGTTTGTGGTTCTGACAGAACATTTTCATCATCATGTGTTTCTTCAGGAACAACATTCTCTATTTTGTGATCATCATGTGTTTCTTCAGGAACATCATTCTTTATTTTGTGATCATCGTGTTTCTATATGAATTTTCTTTTTCGAGGATTTTTATCCTTGGAACCGACTGGGCTTCCACACTTCAGGCGTTTAATGACATTATGAGTATCTTCAATTTGTTTTTGGAATTTCAATTCGAGCAGGGGCATTTGCAGCATGTATATATGATTTAGTTACCCCTTTTGTGTCTACAAATGCATCTGGTATTTGATTGCAAGTGTACAATTTGCTGTACATCTTTTTCACATTGTTTTGTTCTTGGATCTAGATGTAACAATGATGATACATACCATGTAATTTCTTTTTCGGTATGTTTCTGTTCTCCCCCTAACATTGGGAAGATTTCCTCATTAAAATGACAATCAGCAAAACGTGCTGTGAACACGTCGCCTGTCTGAGGTTCAACATATCGAATGATTGATGGACTATCATAACCGATATAAATTCCAACCTTTCTTTGAGGTCCCATTTTCTTTCGTTGCGGTGGTGCAATAGGCACATACACCATACATCCAGAAATTCTCAGATGAGAAATGTCTGGTTCTTTACCAAATGCAAGCTGCAATGGGGAGTATTTATGATATGCACTTGGTCTGATGCGAATTAATGAAGCAACATGTAAAATTGCATGTCCCCATATAGAAATAGGGAGCTTTGTTTTCATAATCATTGGTCTAGCAATCATTTGCAGATGTTTAATCAATGATTCAGCCAATCCATTCTGTGTATGTACATGAGCAACATGATGCTCAACAATGATTCCCATAGACATACAATAATCATTGAAAGTCTGGGAAGTAAATTCACCAGCATTATCAAGTCTAATTTTCTTGATTGTATAATCGGGAAATTGATTCCTCCATTTTATTATTTGAGCAAGTAATCTTGCAAATGCAAGCATTTCGAGTTGACAATAAACATACATGTGACCATCTGCTGGAGGCATCAATCAATACCATAAAGTATCTGCATGGTCCACATGGTGGATGAATTGGTCCACAAATATCACCCTGAATACGTTCAAGAAACATTGGTGATTTAGTTTGGATTTTGACTGGTGATGGTCTTATAATAAGTTTTCCAAAAGAACATGCTTTACATTGAAACTTATTATTCTGAAAGATCTTCTGGTCTTTCAATGGATGACCATGTGTATTTTCTATAATTCTTCGCATCATTGTTGAACCAGGATGTCCTAATCGATCATGCCAATTGATCAGTATTGAAGAATTATCACTACCATGTTTGATTCAATGATACTTATATGTGTATAATGCAATCCAGTAGGGAGCATTGGTAGTTTTTCAATCACATATTTCTTTCCTGATTTATATGTGATAAGACACATATATTTCTCATTCCCTTCATTCATTGTTTGAGTATCAAACCCATGGGAATATATATCATTAAAACTCAACAAATTTCTTTTCGATTGTGGTGAATATAAAACATCATTGATAAAAAATTTTGTACCATTAGGTAACAAAAATTGTGCTTTACCACATCCTTTAATCAAGTCTACAGGACCTGATATTGTATTCACCGTTGTTTTTGTTGGTTTTAGTTCCAAGAAATATCTTTTATCTCGGAGGATAGTGTGCGTTGTACCACTATCGGGTATGCAAGCTTCAGCTTTGCTTATAGCATTTTCTATTTTTGAACTTCAAAAAAATATGCAATGAAATAAAATTACTGGCAATATATATTTAAATATAACACATATCATAATTATACAATAAAACATTATTATATGAATACATGAAAAATAAATTATTGTACATTTATATTCTACCACTATATTGTTCATTTTCAGAGAAATCATTGAGAAAATCTGCAGCATCAATATTGTTCATTTCTATCCCACCAACATATTGATCATTTCCAGAGAAATCATTCATAAAATCACTAGCATCAAAATGAGTTGAATCACTCAAACGGTCACTGCGTTCAGTGAAGTTGGTCTCCTTTTCTTTCCCCTTTAATGATTCTTTATAAAGTTTACAAAGGTGTTCAGGGGCTCGACAAATTTTGGACCAATGTCCTGGAGTACCACATCTGAAACAAGAACTTTCATATCTTTTTGAGTGATTCTCATTAACATTTGTATTCTCATAATGCCTTTTCTGTGGATGGTTTGGGACGCTATTTTGAGATGAGTTATAAAAATAACTATCTCTATTGTTTTCAAAACCACGGCCTCGACCACGACCACGGCCAATTCCACGTCCACGTCCACGTCCACGACCTCGACCAAAATCTTGTCTTTGAATTTGATTTTGGTTTCGAGGTTTAAATTCATTTTTACTTACAGCATTTACTTCTGGAAATGATGTTGATCCAGTGGGTCGGGACTGATGATTTCTCATTAATAGCTCGTTGTTTTCTTCCGCCACAAGAAGACAGGCGATGAGTTCAGAATATCTCGCGAATCCACGTACTCCATAATGTTGATGTATAGTAATATTTGATGCATGAAACGTGGAAAATGTTTTTTCAAGCATCTCAGATTCTGTGACCACATGTCCACAAAATTTTAATTGCGATATTATTCTATACATCGCCGAATTGTAATCACTGACTTTTTTAAAGTCTTGGAATCTCAATGTATTCCATTCATCCCGGGCGGTCGGAAGAATAACTTCTCTTATATGTTCGAATATTTCTTTTAATCCCTTCCACAAAGCCATGTGATTTTTTTCAGTCAGATTTTCACATTTCAATCCATCGTCGAGATGTCGACGCAAAAATATCATGGCTCTTGCCTTTTCTTGTGACGTGCATATGCCATTTTCTTTAATGATCTCGCTTAGACCCAATGACTCAAGATGCATTTCTACATCTAGAGTCCATGGCATATAATTCTTTCCCGTGATGTCGAGCGCAACAAATTCGAGCTTTGTTAAATTTGACATGGTGGTACTAAAAAAATTTACGATGCATTTTATTAGTTAATAAATATTGCAATACAAAGTAACGGATAAACAACAAGTACAAGTATTTGTAAAAATAAAGAAAACGCACGAGGAGGATATTCTCCGATAAATACAAGACTTGTGAGTATGATAACCAAAATAATTAAAAATATCCTTGAGAAAGCCATCTTCTTTTTTTTTCGAAAAATTTGATGATGAATAATTTTTAGAGAAGAAGAGAAAGTTGGAGTGATTGAATGTGTTTGTGAGATCATATTTATAGGGCATAAACTAGCCGTTTTTTTACCATTTATGACCGTTGGTGTACAAAAAAATAAAGGTATGTATTTGTATAATTTTATGGTAATAATATGGTATATATAATATTAGACATGTTTAAATAATTATGTATATCCTATCATAATATTATAATGAGTGTCATAATTTATTTTGTTTAAAAACCATATAGGCTTTTATACTTGTCGTATCCCTTACCGAGAGTGTGGGATGTCGTCTTAACATCCTCCCAGGATTTATAACAAGTTTATGAAAAATTTATTTTTATTATTTCTAATAATAACATTATATTGTATATTAAATAAATACACAATAAATAAATAACAATAAAATAAATATTATTACTTTTGTTACCTTTTTATTCTGTTTGGAACTTGGAAAAGTATTTAGGACTTTTAGAGCTTCGTGCTGATAACGTGTTGTGAAAAGGTAAAAATTTATGGTAAAAAGTAAAAATCTCAAACTCTCAAAATTTATCAAACTACACACTTTATAATATTTTTCTCTCTACTCAATTGTGATTTTCTTCACAAATGAGAGATCTATTTATAGGAAATCTTTACAAATAATCCAAAAAATAAAATACATCATTACCTACATCATCACACACTAATTTTCAATATTTACAACTCTTATTTTCACTACAAGAAAAATAATTTTCCGCAGCACGTTATCAACAGCGTGCATTAAAAGCACGCTGCGAATAGTGCTTTTAACGGCGTGCATCAATATGTGCGCTGTTAATATTGTTGCATTTGACAGAAATAACGGCGTGTATCAAAAGCACGCTGCGGAAAGTAATATCTACAGCGTGCATTTATGTGTGTTGTAAATATTATATACTTCCCGCAGCGTGCTTTTAATACGCGCCGTTAATAACATATACATTAACGGCGTGCATTAAAAGCATGCTGCGGAAAGTAATATTATATACTATCCGCAGCGTGCCATAATGTGCGCTGTTAATACCCTATGCATTCACGGCTTACATTGATAGCATGCTGTAAAAAATGTTGTGAGAAATTTTAAATTAGCGACGGTTTTAGAGAAACCGTCGCAAATTTAAATATTGCAACTGTTTCGGCCATTTTGAATCGGCGACGGTTTAATAAACCACCGTCGCTTTTCAGCGACGACTATATCTAAACCGTCGCTAACAGCGACGGTTGTTTGTGAAACCGTCGGTAATAGTCGCAAATTGTCTATAAATATCCTATTTCCGTTCCACTTTCCTACACACTATTTTACAACACTTAAAATTTTTCTTTCTTATACAATTTTAATTTCGATTTAGGTACTTTTTTTTGTTTCAAGTTTTGGTTAATTTTTTAAGTGTTTTAATTAAGATCATGAGTTTATTTATCATAGGTTATTGTATTTTTTTAAAAAATTTACTAAATTATAAGTATTTTTTTTATTTTTATGCAGATTTTAGCGACGGTTTATAAAACCGTCGTTACATTTAAATACCGTCGTTACAGTTGTACAAACAAACATGCACAAAAAAATGTAATTTTTTTTCTTTTCTTTTTAACGCTTGTATATCTATATTATTATGTAAAAGAAGGGGCGAACGTTAGTACTATTTTAAACATGTAGACAAAAACCACCCCTTTAATTTTCTATAGAATTTATAACAAAAATATATAATGGTAAATTATTTATCTACCTAATAAATTTCACCTATGTATGACAAAAACCACCCCTTTAATTTTATATAGAATTTATAACAAAAATATATAATGGTAAATTATTTATCTACCTAATAAATTTCACCTATGTATTTATAGAATCTCTTTAGGTCAAGATTCAATATCTGCCTAACTTATTTAAATTTAGTTTTTTTTTTTAAGTCATACACTAATCGTTAATGTTAACTTCTCCTGAATTAGAGTATAACCTTCCAGTAGAAGCAAAATTAACATATCTTGAATAGTTTAATTTGGAAAGACTGTAATAGCCAAGACGATTTTGACAATTTCATAACAAGGATTATTGGCCAGGATCAAATTCAGATTGATCCCTACAAATATCTTTTGTACAATTCAAGGGAAATTTGATTGACTGCCAAGCTACCTTGGTTATTAATCAGAAAAACTGGCAACAGACAGCAGAAGAGTCATCAAGAACTCTCCGAATTGATAATGCGCAGGCCTCATTTACTAGTAAGATTTCACAATTTTTGCATATATAAAGAAGTCTGATGCCAAAAAAAAAAAAAAGAAAAAAGACTTGGAGATTCAAATGACAGGAATGCCAGGAATATTCATCGTAACCCATAACCCCTAATTATTTTTAAGTTTGAATTGGTATCTACTGGATTTCTAATTATCTACAGAGTGCATTTGGTATTTTACTGAATTTTGGCATCAATAAAAAGAGAAAAATTGCTGGGTATTTATAACTATTGGTGATTCCTCTTAAGTCATTAAAAATAAGGAAGTATTCAAGTTCATCAAACAAACAATTTCAATAGTCTGCATTTCAGCAGACCAGTCGCATTTAATTCAGAATATTCTAAAAGACAATCTTTACTGATTTATCAGGATATTTCTATTGTCTACTGAACTGTGTTATCAGACGTATGTATCGGATCTGTTTTCTTAACTGGTGAAGACGTATTATCAACAAAAAAATATCAAATAATATTTAGAGTATACAAGACAAAAAAATTCTAGCTATTGGATATCAATGTTTCAGGGCATTTATTGCTACATATCATTTTTGGAATGGAATGAGACGAATGACATTTGACATTCAGTAATATTTTTATTATGAAATTATAACGACTGAATTATATTTATTCAAATATGAACGTTGCAAATCATATATAAAAGGTCATATCAAGGTTCAACAAGAGCTCTCGACACATATACGATTTGTTATCTACTCTATCTAAGATTCAAAACTTTTCTAAAAACTTATAAGCACACACATAATGTGACACCCAGACGCTAATTCATTTTCTTAAATCATCATTAGTATTAAACGGATCAATTAAATAAGCTAGGTCGAAATATATATATATATATATTTTAAAGTTGAACACCTCATAAATAAGTGTACAAAATACTACAACAAGTTATGCTCTATTTTATTTTATTACAAGGTCAAGTTTACTATCTACAACATGATCCAAGATACAAAACTTGTTCAAGATAAATCATAACAAGCTAATGTTGATCAACTACATTTCACATGTTGAACAACCAGGTCTATGTCTAAGCCCGGATCACCACTCTAATCTCGATCTTTCATCCTCTTCTCGACCATGATCATGTTCCACCTGATGTCATGCACACATACAAACACAAAAACAGCCGGATAACTCCGGTGAGAAATATATTTCCCAGTATAAACCATGTATACATGCATTTAATACAATCATATACAAAAGCATAAAACAATTATCAATCAAAATGTACCGTAATCTAAGAAAACATAAATCAATACAAATCTTTAACTCAAACTCTTTAACTCTTAATCTTTGACTCGACTCTTATCTAGGGATCCTTGTTTGAATAAGAACGTAACAAGTCTCCCACCTACTCTTCCCTTCTAGATGGTGGCACGTTCTTATTCCCGGACTTCGGTACACTATATCGAGTATCTACAATAGGAGTCGATCTTCTTCTAAGCGCATCGATATAAACAAAAAGTCCAGTGACTTGGCACCTCTACCAAAGACTCTTTTACGATATATATCTTCTATTCTATGCTTTTCTATAAATAAATAGAACAAGAACATACATTCAAGGAGTTCAAATATATTAAAACAATAACAATTAAATATGTGGTTTTGAGAACTCAAGTCATATCTTACTCGAGTTATCTATCCCGGTTTAACATTGATTTATACATTTCTTTTCTCGGTTTCTGGTTTGACGCAACCAATCTCAATCTTGCGTTGCTTGTTCTTCGGCCGATTTCAAAGTTGAATTCTCAAGTTCGAAGCCTTCAATACCAAATCTAGAATGATATATTCGAGAGGCAAAACATCAATACACAACTCACTGCAAGATATGATTTGATCAATACTCATTCTAATTATATTTGACGGCATAACGGCACAATCTCGAGATATCCGGTAACTCAACATCAATAGATACAAACCACAACTCATAACCATTCATAAACACAATCCAAAATTTCAAAATCTGTACAACTTCATTCAAATCTAGGCCGGAAAATGATAAAAATTCCATATGTTGTCCGTTCTTCGATCCGGTTTTGATTATATCATTACCACAATCTGAAGAACATATAACCTCATTCAAATTATGATTTCTCCAATACTTAATTTTCAAACCATGTAGGAAAGTAATAAAATTTACATCCCTTTGAAGCTCTTGACGAGAGAAGCACGAAACTATGCTCGGATTGAAAATCGGACGACCGGATCTTGAAAAATCACAATTCTAAGATATAAGGGAGAAACTTAAGAATTTACATGGAGCTTTCGGTTTTCTTGCTGCAAGTCTAAATGAAATGACGGGGTTTACATGGTGATATGCATGGCAAGACATGTGGCTCATTTTTCATTCAGCACGTCTCGCGTACGCCCAACACCGGCGCATATGCGCGAGACTCTCTGTCTCGACGCTTATGAAATTCACCAGCTGGCGCATATGCGCGCCTCATCTCTGCTCATATGTGTGAGGTCTTCTTGAATAAATTCCATATGCTCGCGCATATGCACGCCTCTTCTCGCGCATATGCGCGAGGTCTTCTGCCTCCGCATTTGGCAGCTCCGCGTATATGCGTGAGGTCTTCTGGCCTCACATATTCCATGTTTTCTCATGTCTCCCTCGGGGCTTGTCCTTTCATAATCACATCAATTTGTCAATTAAATAATTTCAGATTACAATGATAAAATCTCAGGCCTTACACATAAAAATTAATCCAAGCTATTTCAGAGATCATCTGTGTTGAAACTTTACTCACATGTGTTTCAAAGTCTATATTCTATTTTTATTTTTTTGTTTCGTAACTGATAGAAAGAGACTTTCTGTTCAAACTCATGTTAATTTGCGAAAAGTTTTAACTAAGAGTTTCAGTAGGCAATGTGTCAGTCATATCCAAGTCGGTGTTTATAAGTGTTGTAAAAACCAAAGTCTGTTACTAGAATACACTAAAAATAGAAGAAGATGAGACTTAGAAGAGATTAATCTTCCGAACTTCCATAAAAAATCTCTGTGTTATTTAATGTAGTAATATTTTTCCTTTGTTGATTTGTTGTTCACGGTTTACTAGTTTTACTTGGAAAAGTTTGGCTGGAATTTTTTCGCATTGACTCTTCGTTTGTCAAGTGAACTTTGAAGGTCGACATTCGATTTTAATTGCTAACACCAGTTGAGATCACTTTGTTTCACAAGAAGAAGAAAATTTCGTGAGATGTTTAATTATTCTCCTATCCAAACAAATCTACTGATCATAACAAGTGATATCAGAGAGAGTTTTCTCTACCTCTGAACCCATCAAAATCATTGGTATCATTCAACAAGATTATCATAATATCTAAAGATGAATTATTTGATGATTGGAACATAAGAATGGAGACTCATTTAGGCACATGACAATGATACGTGGTAGATAATCATGGACGAACCAATCAGGATCATGGAGGCCATTACTTTAGTTGTTATTATCAATGGTGCACTGCATATGATCAAGAAGTATAGATCAGAATGGACTTCTAATGATAAAAAGAAAGAAAATTTGAATAATTTCAATAAAGACATATTGTACAATACCCTAGGGAAGAACACTTTATCTAAAATCAAGGAGTGCGCTACTGCAAAATAAATTCGGGTGAAACTAATTCAACTCTGTGAAGAAAATGATCACACAAAAGAATAAGCCCACTGTTGCTGTAATGCCAGAGATTATTGTTTTATGAATTGATAGGATTACGGAAGAAAACGCCGAGGAAAAATATATGATTATGTGTGAGGACAGAACACCTCGTGCATATGCGCGGAGATGAGGCGCACATATGCGCGAGTAGCCATTGCCAAGGCAGAAGACCTCACGCATATGCGCGAGGACAGGACGTGCATATGCGTGAACAGAAGAATTTTGATGCGCCGAGACAGTAGGTCTCACGCATATGCGTGGTGATGGACGGGCATATGCGCGAGACGTGCTGTATGAAGATTGAGCCACATTTATTTGCCATGCATTGTATATATATCGAAGTCTTCATCTTCATTTCAGAAATGGAAAAAGGAAAATGTGGGAAGCTCCATGGAAATGTTATTCTTTGAATTTTTGAATTTTTATTGTGCAAGATCCGCCAGTCCGATTTTCAATCCGAGTTTAGTTTCGTGTTCCTCTCATCAAGAGCTTCAAAAGGATGTATGTTTTATTACTTTCCTGTATAGTTCAAAGTTTTGATGTTGAAAGAATCATGATATGATTTACATGATGTGTTCTTGAGATTTTGGTAATCGTATAATAGAAACCGGATCGAAGAACGGACACCGTATGCAATTGTTATTGATTTTTCAGCCTATGTGAATGTAATTGTGCAGATTTTGATATGAGGGGTTGTATTTGTTATTGGTTATTAGTTGTTGATTGGCATCTATTGATATTTAGTTACCGGGGTATCTCGAGATTGTGCCGTTATGCCGTCAGACTTTGATAAAATTGAGTATTGAGCAAATCATGTCTTGTTTGAGTTGTATATGATATTGTACTTCTCGAATGTCATTCCAGATTGGTATTGAAGATTTGAAATCGAGAATTCAACCGCGAAATCAGTAGAAGAAACATTGCAACATATCGAGGCAATGACAATCAAGTATTTGATTTTGGGAAACTCGGGTTAAATCAAACTCGAGTTGTGCAATCCCGAATCAACATTGATTTATACATTTCTTTCTATCGATCTGATACAGTCGGATTCTCGAATTCAAAGCTATCAATGTCACTCAAATCTGAAATGACATATTGAGAAATACAGTATCAATATACAACTCAATTCAAGACATGTTCTGATCAATTGTCAAATCAAGACATAATCTGATCAATGCCAACGACATAACGGTACAATCTCAATCAATACTGAATCTGATCAATATCAATTTACTGATGTTTCGACGGCATAACAACACAGTCTCGATGACCCCGTCAATCTCAACATCACATATATAATACAAGAACTCATAATCGATCTCAATACAATTCATAATCTTAATAATACAGATCATAATCTCAAATCTGTACAATCTCGGTCATATCAATTCTGAAAATCATAACAATTGTATAAACAGTCTGTTTTTCGATCTGACTTCAATTATATACTGATCAGTATATCCAGAACACATAATCATAAACAAATCATAATTCCTCCAATATCATAATTTCAAATCGTATCCAAACGTGGTAAAACTTACTTCCAGTTGAAGCTCTCGTCGCTAGAAACACGGTACTGCACTCAGATTCAAAATCGGACATGCGGATCTTGAACAAATCGAATTCTAAAGTATGAAAAGGCGTAAGGATTTAGAGCTTTCTCGTTTCTTTCCTTGTACTATCTGAAGAAATGAAGGCTAGTTTATCATATAAACGCACGGCCAAGCAACGTGGCTCAATCTTCAAGCTGCACGTCTCGTGCATATGCGCGACCACCGTCGACACATATGCGCGAGACATTCTGTCTCGGCGCCTAAGCTTTTCTTTGCTCGCGCATATGCGTGCAATGACACCGCGCATATGCGCGAGACCTACTGTCTCGACATACATATACTCGCGCATATGAGCGCCTTCACTCGGCGCACATGCGCCAACTTCTCTGGACTCGGCCATTAGCTTCTGCAACTGCTCGCGCATGTGCGCGCACACTTCTCGCGCATATGCGCGAGGTCTTCTGCGCGAGGTGTTCTATCCTCGTAAATATTTCGTGTTTTCTTCCATCTTTTCCAGTTTGATCCTTTCCGTTATAATCCCCTCAATTATCACTAAATCATTTCAGATTAACAGGATAAAAATCTCGGGCATTACAAAACACATACTTAATTGTTATTGTGTTGATACAATTGAATTCATTGAATGTGTATGCTTGTTCTATTGAATTATAGAAAGGCATATAATAGAAGATAGATATTGTGACAGAGTCATTGGTAGAGGTGCCAGGTCACTTGACGTTTGGTTTATATCGATGCTGTAAAGGCCCGAAATTTGTATTTGAAAATTTGCGGAAAAATTTTAAATTTCCTCTATAAATAATTTAAATGCCTCATTCATAATTCAACTGATAAATAAATTTTAATGTTCAAAGTAGCAGCAAAAGTAAATATTTGTTTCCAAAATAACAATTTAAAATAATCCAACAAGGATAAAAATGTTTGAGCATAAAATGGTAAATGCTGAAAATGAGGTTCTCAGGTTCCACTACTGCCGACCCAAGCTAGCTCACTGGTCCCCGCCCTCGGTCCCGACCTCATCAGTACCTACAACAATCAAGTCTAGTGAGTCTAAAGACTCATCATGCATATATCGTAAATAACAAGTAAATAAATAATAAAACGCATGCAAGTGAAAATATCATGTCATGAGGCATAACGTAAAAAAATATCGTGACATGGGTAACTATAATACGTGCGTAACTGAACTGAAATTCATAAGTGAAACTGTTTGCTCCGTAGAGCCCTGTCATAAAATAACATGCAATGATTTTCTGTAGAGATTATGTTCTACGCAAGTGGCCCCATGAACTGAACTGAACTGAACTGAACCGGTAAGTGACCACCGGGTGATGTAATAATCGTCTGATCAGACTAATGACACAGTATACTGGGTGGAACTGAACTGAACTAAACCGGTAAGTGACCACCGGATGAAGCAATAATCCCATGATAGTGAAGTGGCCACAAGCAATATCGCATAAATCTCAAAAATGAATATTTTATATTTTTATGCACGTAATATAATTAAATGACATAATTAAATATCTTGTATTATTTTACCACATGGGTTGGATCGTTACCAGGCTCGCTGCGACCTAAATTTAACATGAAAAATATGCAATTGATTTTCTTGACCATGCTTTGTAATTGAATCCGAAAATGAGACAATTACGCCCAACGACTTGGTATTTAATCCTGATTCCGTGCCAACCCGAACCAACACCGAACCATCGTTTAATCATGATTAAAATACACTTAAAATGATGAAATAATGCTCCTTACATTTCAGTACTTCACAATTTTGGTGAATGGAGGCCAAAAACATGAAATGCTCTTTCGAAAGTCACTTTGGCACATTACGCCGTAAATTCTCGTACGACCTCTAAACTTGACCAAATCACAAACGGCCAAAAACATGACCTTCCTAAATCAATGATGCACTGTCCAGTCAAAGTTCATAGGCTAAAAGCCAACCAAGAACCCGAAACACACCTCTGAACCACAGCACAACATGCTGTCACCGAAATACAGCAGCGGCGCTTTGGTTTCCTTGCGTCGTTTGCGAGGCTAATGGCCATTGGGGCTTGAACCACCGACCAGAACCTCTTAACAACATCCCAAGAAATGGTTTGAACCTTGGCTAAAGGCCCTAGACCAGACACAATTCGAACCACACCAGAAATCAATCGAAACCCCCACCCGAGAGGCAACCTGCGTGCGTGGGGTAATTTGCTTCGTTTGCTGTCATGGACCATTCCAGTGGCCATTTGATTGACTATGGCATGATCTAGACCTCAAGGGGTATGGTATGAACCGTGGCTAAGGGCCAGAGACCAGCCAAGATTCACACCACACCACAAAAAGCAAAACTACACATGCAGTAAAAAAAATGAAGGGGCCGAAGGGGGGATGTTCTTGTTTCTTTTATTTGAAAACCGATTCCACCATGGACCAAGCCTCGAAAAGGCAAGTTGGTCAAGGCTTAGACATGATAGGGAGGTGTTCTAACCATGGCTATATGCCCCTAGGGCAGCCAAGATCAGGAACTTTCTCCCTTGACAGCAACAATAAAAACCGAGACTCAAATGGCATAAAGGAAAAGTTGCTGTCCTTTTCCGTAATTCCAGCGTGCATGGGGCTCGACTATTGGACCAACGTGATCCTAATACATCCTAGTACATGCCTATGAGCAGTCTTGGGAGCCTGGACACGAGCCAACCACCTGAAACACCAAAAACTCAGAACCCGTGAAGTAAGGAAAGAAGGCCGAAAATCTGCATGTTCATTTTTTGAAAATTCCTTGATGTATTTCGGTTTTTCCATTATAAAATCATGAGTATGATGTAAAAAAAATACTAATATGGCTTGATTAAGGAGTGAAAGAAATATAGACATGCCTGAAATTGTTTTGAATGAAAAACAATGGAAAACACGACGCGGCGTGGAGGAGGAAGAGGAGTGATCTTCTCTCTTAATTTTCTCTCTTAATTTTCTCTAACATTTCTCACGGTTTTGCTCTGAAATTTGCTCTGATTTTCGGTGGTGAGGAGAGTGAATAAAGGGTTAGGAGAATGAATGGAAATTGCAAGATAGAATGGGAGATTAAATGGTAAAAAAAATCTTGCTATCAATGAATTTGTGAGATAAGGAAAATATAAATGATATCAAAATATTTTAGGGATAAATGGGGGTGCACTTGGTCGAATTTAGAGTCTAGGTATAAGGGAGAAAATACCTTAATTAATTATTTGATTGTGACTTCAAAGTGGGGAGAATATCTTCCTAGAAAAGGTTAAGAAAGGATAATAAAGAATGAGTTGATAAACTAAGTTAAATCTTTTAAAATAAGGGAGGGGGCCGATTTTAAGCTTGAAAAATAAGGGAGAATATTGATTAAATATTAATTAATGGTGAATAAAATTTAGGGAATTAATTATCAAGAAAAGGTAAGGAAAGATATTAAAGAAATAGGTTGCCAACCAATTTTAAAATAATTAAAGGTGATGGCCGATTTTATTAGATAAAGTAGGGTAGGAAATTGCTTAATTATTAATTAAATGAGGATTTAAAATTAAGGGATTATCTACCATGAAATGGATAGGGAAAGATATCAAAGTTTGAGGCTCGATGATTAATTAAATCCAAACAATCGAAGTGACCGAAAATTAAGATAAAGAGGAGGAAAAATATTTCTTAAATATTGTATTTTAAATTTTTAGTGTTTTATCTACCCATTAAATATTTTAGTGCATTAAGAAATTAATTATTGAACTTTATTTACTACTTATCTCAACTTATTTAGATAGTTCCTTAAACATTCATTCACATCAAATTAACCTATTATTTATCTTAAATAAATTTTAGGAAATGTTTTCTTAATATTAAAATTTATCTCTTTACTCCAACTCCAGTCGGGCCTCACTTGTTTAACTGAAAACATAGCAACTAAACTACTGCATAAAATAAATAAATTTAAAGAAGAGAATTTAAATATGCAATAAAAAAAATCATTTTAATTTAAATACTAAAAATTATGCATGGCTTATACATTGTCTAATTTACGGGTTCTACAACCCTTCCCCACTTAAAAGAAATTTCGTTCTCGAAAATAAAACTCACCGAATAACTCGGGGTACCGACTCCTCATCTCTAGCTCAGACTCCCACGTAGCTTCCTCCTCTGAATGGTTGAGCCATTTGACTTTCACTCGCTTAACCAGCTTGTTCCGAAGCTTCTTCTCCTGTCTGTCTAAGATCTGCACTGGTCTCTTCTCATAAAACAGGTTCGGAGTAATCTGCAACGGCTCAAAGTTCAAGACATGCGAAGGATTCGCCATATACTTTCTCAGCATAGAGACGTGGAACACATTGCGTACTCCGGCCAGATTCGGCGGAAGAGCCACACGATAAGCTAGCGTCCCAACTCTGTCGAGGATCACAAATGGTCCAATGAATCTCGGACTGAGCTTTCCTTTCTTCCCAAATCGCATGACACCCTTCATAGGTGCTACTTTCACAAAGCATGGTCGCCAACGGCAAACTCTAAATCTCTCCTCCTCTGATCTGCATTGCTTTTCTGTCGACTCTGAGCAGTCTTCATCCTATCACGGATCTTGACTACTACATCGGCTGCCTGCTGAATAATCTTCGGACCCAACTCTGATCTTTCCCCTACTTCATCCCAATGAACAGGAGATCTGCACTTGCGACCATACAGTGCTTCATACGGTGCCATCCCTATAGACGCCTGGAAACTGTTGTTATAGGTGAACTCTAACAATGGTAAGTTCGACTCTCAATTCCCTGATAAATCAATGACACAAGCACGGAGAAGATCCTCCAAGATCTAAATAACTCGCTCTAACTTCCCATCTGTATGAGGATGGAAAGCTATGCAAAACAGCAACTTCGTACCCATGGTCGAATGCAAACTCTTCCAAAATGAGGAAGTAAATCTGGGGACTCTGTCAGACACGATCGAAACTAGAATACCATGAAGTCTGACTATCTAACGGATATACAACTCTGCATACTGAACCATGGTGAAAGTCGTCTTGATGGGCAAGAAGTGCGCTGATTTGGTAAGACGATAACAATCACCCAGATAGCATTTGATCCTCTGACTGACTTCGACAAACCGATCACAAAATATATGGTAACATTCTCCCACTTCCACTCGGGAATAGGAAGAGGCTTGAGCAAACCTGCTGGTCTCTGATGCTCTGCCTTCAGTAACTGACAAGTCAGACACTCGGATACAAAGCGTCCGATATACTTCTTCATTCCCGGCCACCAATACAGTAACTGCAGATCCTTGTACATCTTCGTACTCCCAGGGTGAATAGAGTACGACGACATATGGGCCTCTGATAGAATATTTGCTCGAATAGAACCACTGCTGGGAATCCACATCCTGTTTCGATGTCTCACAATACCGTCACTAACTGAATACAAGACATTGCCATTGGCCTCATCTCTCTGCTTCCACTTTGTTAACTGCTCATCTGCTGGCTGACCATTGCGAATACGGTCAATAAGGGAAGACTGGATCGTCAAAGTAGATAGACGAGGAACTCTACCTTGAGGATATGACTCTAGATCAAACCTCTGCATCTCAAGCTGAAGAGGTATCTGAATCGTCAAATGAGCCATCACTGCGAATTTCCTGCTCAGTGCATCCGCAACTACATTAGCTTTACCCGGGTGGTAGCTAATGTCACAATCATAGTCTTTCACCAACTCCAACCAACGCCTCTGACGCATATTCAGCTCCTTCTGCGTAAAGAAGTACTTGAGGCTCTTATGGTCGGTAAAGATCTGGCACTTCTCCCCGTATAAATAATGCCTCCAGATCTTCAAAGCAAATACCACGGCTGCCAACTCTAGATCATGGGTGGGGTAGTTCTTCTCATGGGTTTTCAACTGTCTAGAAGCATACGCTATCACCTTCCCATGCTGCATCAATACTGCGCCTAGACCGAGCTTCGAAGCATCGGCATACAGAACAAACTCGCCGGGCCCTGACTGCATGGCCAATACTGGTGCAGAGATAAGAGCTTGCTTCAAAATATCAAAACTCTTCTGACACTCATCGCTCCACACAAATTTAACATTCTTATTGGTCAATGATGTGAGTGGAACTGCGATAAAGGAGAATCCCTGAATGAACTTCCGGTAATATCCTGCTAGGCCACGAAAACTTCGAATCTTTGACGCATTATGCGGCACAACCCAATCCTTGACTGCTGCAACTTTCGTTGGGTCTACCTCAATGCCACTGCTAGAAACAATGTTGCCTAAGAATGCTACCTTCCCTAACCAGAATTCACATTTACTGAACTTCGCGAATAACTTATGCTTCTGCAAGGTCTGCAATACTGCGGTCAGATGTCTGCTGTGATCCTCATGACTCCTTGAGGAGACGATAATGTCGTCTATGAACACTATCACAAACTGATCAAGGTACGGCTGGAATACGCGATTCATGAGATCCATGAAGATCGCTGGCGCATTCGTTAGACCGAACGGCATCACAAGGAACTCGTAGTGGCCATAACGAGTCCTGAAATCTGTCTTGGAAAGATCAGTATCTCTCACCCTCAACTGGTGATAACCGGAACGCAGATCAATCTTGGAGAATAGAGAAGCTCCCTGAAACTGATCAAATAAATCTTCAATCCTCGGAAGTGTGTATTTATTCTTCACTGTAACCCTGTTCAACTCCCGGTAGTCAATACAAAGTCTCATAGAGCCATCCTTCTTCTTCACAAACAAGACTGGCGCACCCCATGGAGAAAAACTCGGGCAAATGAACTCCTTGTCAAGAAGTTCCTGAATCTGCTTCTTAAGCTCTGCCATCTCTGTCGGTGCTAGTCGGTACGGTGCTTTTGAGATCGGAACCGTACCTGGCATAAGCTCGATGGAAAACTCCACCTCTCTCTCGAGTGGCATACCAGAGACGTCCTCAGGAAAAAAGTCTAAGAAGTCTTTAACAATCGAAACATCTGCGGCTGATTGACTGGGTGCCTCGGGGACAGATATAAAAGTTGCTAAAAATGCCCGACACCTTCTATGCATGAGCTTCCTAGCCTGAACATAAGGAATAATGCGCGGTAAATGAAAGTACCTGTCTGGCTCAAATAAAAACTGTGTCATCCCAGGGTCGGACGAGAACAGATCTCCGCTGAAAGTCGATCAAAACTCTTTTCCGCAATAGCCAATCCATCCCTAGTATGATGTCAAACTCTGGCATCTGCAACACGATTAGATCCGCATAAACGAGGTTTCCATGCAGCTCAAGGTCTATATCTCGGATCACATTGGTAGCTGCCATCTCCTCACCAGAAGGCAATACAACTGAATATGCTACATCTAGCCCGATGGTCTTGACCTTGAGAAAATTAGCAAAGGTCTCCGAAATGAAGGAATGAGTAGCCCCTTAATCTATCAAGGCTTTCGTAGCTGACCCAGCTATAAAATTTCTCCTTGAAAGTTGGAACAACAAGCTGAACCCCATAATCACAAGAACTAACTTATAGACATGGAAAGGTCAAAGTTCTTCTAACTTAAATTCGCAAAATAATACTGAGTAGAGCATGCAATCTTACTGCAATTCTATGTTCAAAATTTTAACCCAAAACATTAAATCCCAAATATAAAATTAAAGCTTAAAGGTACCTGTCATAAGCATGGTCTCCGGGTTTGTCTCCGTAGCATGGAGAGCAAACACTCTGCCTTAGGTTGGCAGATTCCTCAGAGGGCACTGCGGCAGCAAGTGGTCTGGACTACCACACTTGTAACACTTCCCTGAGCCATACATACACGCTCCGGCATGGCGGCGTGTGCACTTAGGGCAGACTGGATGCTCAAAAGTATTCGGGGGATTGGCGTCCCCGCTGCTGCTGCTGAGCTCTGTTTCTAGGCGGGATGTGAAAAGGCCTCTTATTCTGATGCTGCTGCTGAGGAGGAGGAGGGTGGTGTGGTACTAGAATCGGTCGCTTACCTTGGTGATCCCTCTCAATGTCACGCTGGTCCTGCTCTGCAGCTAGAGCTCTGGAGACGGCAACATCATAAGTAGTAGGGACAGCCACCTTAACATCACGACGCAAGATCGGCCGTAGTCCGTCCAGAAAGTATCTCAACTTTGCTCCAGCATCATTCGCAATTAGGGGTATGAAATGGCAACCCCTCTCAAACTTGCGGAAGAACTCCGTAACAGTCAGATCTCCCTGCCTCAGGGTCATGAACTCCCTGGTCAATGTGGAGCGCACTTCGTCAGTAAAATATTTTGAATAAAATACCTCCGTGAAGCGTGTCCTGCTCAGCGTAGCCAAGTTCAGGGCTACTGAAACTCCTTCCCACCATAAACATGCATCTCCTCCAAACAGATATGTGGCACAAGGAACTCTGTCCGCACCCCCAAGCTCCATAAACTCGAATCTAACCTCGAGGGACTTGATCCAGCCCTCGGCAATCATGGAGTCCGTCGTCCCTGAAAACTCCTTAGGACGCATCTTCATGAATCTCTCATAGACAGCCTCGAGCCCTGTCGGCCTGGCTGCCACATCATTGTTCCACGCAAACTGTGCGAAGAACTGGGTCATCCCAGCTAGCATCTGGGCATTCATGTCAGGTGGAGGAGGTTGAGGTCCATTCCTCTCCTATCTCTGATCCTCCCTGTCCTCCTGGCGAGGCTCATCCTCTCTTGCACGCTCAAGAAAGCGTCTAGGGGACATACTGTTCCATACATAACCCATACGTAACCAACATGCATAATTCCATAATTTATTTAAATTTAAATAAATACTGATCAATCAAAATCTGAACGTAAAATATTTCATGAGATCATGCAGTTAAAATAATTCATGCTTTAAATAAAATGCGTAAATGTAAAACTTATCGACCGAAGGCGTGAATTCATGAACTTCTCGAGGTCAGTAGTAGTACAACCCTTTTCAAGAACATAGGCTCTGATATCAGCTGTAAAGGCCCGAAATTTGTATTTGAAAATTTGCGGAAAAATTTAAAATTTCCTCTTTAAATAATTAAAATGCCTCATTCATTATTCAACTGATAAATAAAATTTAATGTTCAAAGTAGCAGCAGAAGTAAATATTTGTTTGTAAAATAACAATTTAAAATAATCCAACAAAGATAAAAATGTTTGAGCATAAAATGGTAAATGCTGAAAATGAGGTGCTCGGGTTCCACTACTGTCGACCCAAGCTAGCTCACTGGTCCCCGCCCTCGGTCCCGACAACAATCAAGTCTAGAGAGTCTAAAGACTCAGCATACATATATCGTAAATAACAAGTAAATAAATAATAAAACGCATGCAAGTGAAAATATCATGTCATGAGGCATAACGTAAAAAAATATCGTGGCATGGGTAATTATAATACGTGCGTAACTGAACTGAAAGTCATAAGTGAAACTGTTTGCTCCGTAGAGCCCCGTCATAAAATAACATGCAATGATTTTCTGTAGAGATTATGTTCTACGCAAGTGGTCCCATGAACTGAGCTGAACTGAACCGGTAAGTGACCATCGGGTGATGTAATAATCGTATGATCAGACTAATGACACAGTATATTGGGTGGAACTAAACTGAACTGAACCGGTAAGTAACCACCGGATGAAGCAATAATACCATGATAGTGAAGTGGCCACAAGCAATATCGCATAAATCTCAAAAATGAATATTTTATATTTTTATGCACGTAATATAATTAAATAACATAATTAAATATCTTGTATTATTTTACCACATGGGTTGGATCGTTCCCAGGCTCGCTGCGACCTAAATTTAACATGAAAATATGCAATTGATTTTCTTGACCAAGCTTTGTAATTGAATCCGAAAACGAGACAATTACGCCCAACGAATTGGTATTTAATCCTGACTCCGTGCCAACCCGAACCAACACTGAACCATCGTTTAGTCATGATTAAAATACACTTAAAATGATGAAATAATGCTACTAACATTTCAGTACTTCGAAATTTTGGTGAATGGAGGCCAAAAACATGAAATGTTCTTTCGAGAGTCACTTTGGCACAATGCACCGTAAATTCTCGTACAACCTCTAAACTTGACCAAATCACAAACGGCCAAAATCATGACCTTCCTAGCTCGATGATGCACTGTCCAGTTCAATTCCATAGGCTAAAAGCCAGCCAAGAACCCGAAACACACCTCTGAACCGCAGCACAACATGCTGTCACCGAAATACAGCAGCGGAGCTTTGGTTTCCTTGCTTCGTTTGCAAGGATAATGGCCATTGGGGCTTGAACCACCGACCAGAACCTCATACCAACATCATAAGGAATGGTTTGAACCATGGCTAAGGGCCCTAGGCCAGCCACAATTCGAACCACACCAGAAATCAATCGAAACCCCCACCTGAGAGGCAACCTGCGTGCGTGGGGTAATTTGCTTCGTTTGCCGTCATGGACCTTTCCAGTGGCCATTTGATTGACTATGGCATGATCTAGACCTCAAGGGGTATGGTATGAACCATGGCTAAGGGCCAGAGACCAGCCAAGATTCACACCACACCACAAAAAACGAAACTACACATGCTGTAAAAAAATGAAGGGGCCGAAGGGGGCTGTTCTTGTTTCTTTTATTTGAAAACCGATGCCACCATGGACCAAGCCTCGAAAAGGCAAGTTGGTCAAGGCTTAGACATGATAGGGAGGTGTTCTAACCATGGCTATAGGCCCCTAGGGCAGCCAAGATCAGGAACTTTCTCCCTTGACAGCAACAATAAAAACCGAGACTCAAATGGCATAAAGGAAAAGTTGTTGTCCTTTTTCGTAATTCCAGCGTGCATGGGGCTCGACTATTAGACCAATGTGATCCTAATATATCATAGTACATGCCTAGGAGAAGCCTTGGGAGCCTGGACACGAGCCAACCAATTGAAACACCAAAAACTCAAAACTCATGAAGCAAGGAAAGAAGGCCGAAAATCTGCATGTTCATTTTTTGAAAATTCCTTGATGTATTTCGGTTTTTGCATTATAAAATCATGAGTATGATGTAAAAAGTACTAATATGGCTTGATTGAGGAGTGAAAGAAATATAGACATGCCTGAAATTGTTTTGAATGAAAAAAATTGAAAACACGACGCGGCGCGGAGGAGGAAGAGGAGTGCTCTTCTTTCTCACTTTTCTTTCTTAATTTTCTCTAACATTTCTCACGGTTTTGCTCTGAAATTTGCTCTGATTTTCAGTGGTTAGGAGAGGGAATAAAGGGCTAGGAGAATGAATGGAAATTGCAAGACAGAATGGGAGATTAAATGGTAACAAAAATCTTGCTATCAATGAATTTGTGAGATAAGGAAAATATGAATGATATCAAAAGATTTTAAGGATAAATGGGGGTGCACTTGGTCGAATTAGAGTCTAGGTACAATGAAGAAAATAGCTTAATTTATTATTTTATGGTGATTTAAAAGTGGGGAGAATATCTTCCTAGAAAAGGTTAAGGAAGGATAATAAAGAATGAGTTGATAAACTAAGTTAAATCTTTTAAAATAAGGGAGGGGGACGATTTTAAGCTTGAAAAATAAGGGTGAATATTGCTTAAATATTAATTAATGGTGAATAAAATTTAGGGAATTAATTAACAAGAAAAGGTAAGGAAAGATATTAAAGAAATAGGTTGCCAACCAATTTTAAAATAATTAAAGGTGATGGCCGATTTTATTAGATAAAGTAGGGTAGGAAATTGCTTAATTATTAATTAAATGAGGATTTAAAATTAAGAGATTATCTACCATGAAATGGATAGGGAAAGATATCAAAGTTTGAGGCTCGACGATTAATTAAATCCAAACAATCGAAGTGACCAAAAATTTAGATAAAGGGGAGGGAAAATATTTCTTAAATATTTTATTTTAAATTTTTAGTGTTTTATCTACCCATTAAATATTTTAGTGCATTAAGAAATTAATTATTGAACTTTATTTACTACTTGTCTCAACTTATTTAGATAGTTCCTTAAACATTCATTCACATCAAATTAACCTATTATTTATCTTAAATAAATTCTAGGAAATGTTTTCTTAATATTAAAATTTATCTCTTTACTCCAACTCCAGTCTGGCCTCACTTGTTTAACTGAAAACATAGCAACTAAACTACTGCATAAAATAAATAAATTTAAAGAAGAGAATTTGAATATGCAATAAAAAAATCATTTTAATTTAAATACTAAAAATTATGCATGACTTATACGTTGTCTAATTTACGGGTTCTATAGATACGGTTAGGAGTAGAGCGGCTCCTATTGTAGATACTCGATATAGTTACCGAAGTTCGAGAATAATAACGTACCACTATCTAGAAGGGGAGAGTAGATGGGAGACTTGTTGCATTCTTAATCAAACCGGGTTCCCTAGATAAGAGTCGAGTCAAATATTAAGAATTAAAGAGTTTGATTTACAGTTTTATATCGATTTATGTTTCTCAGATTATGATACATGCTATTGATAAATGTTTATGCTTTTGTATATGCTTATATGAAATGCATGTATACATTGTTTATACTGGGAAATATGTTTCTCACCGGAGTTATCCGGCTGTTTTTGTGTTTGTATGTGTGCATGACAACAGGTGGGACATGATCAGAATCAAGAAGAGGATGAGAGATCAAGATTAGAGTGGAGATCCGAGCCTAGATGTAGAATTGGTTTTCAACACTTGAGATGTAGTTGTTGAACCCTAGTTGTTATGATTGTATTCTGAACAAGTTTGTATTCTAGATCATGTTGTAGATATTAGACTTGATCTTATAAAATAAATAAGATTTATTATCACAGGTTGTCATAATTTTTATACTTGTGAAATTTTAAAAATAAAATTTTGACACAGTTTATTTAATTGGTCCATTTAATCCCAAAGCTAATTGAAGAAATGAATTAGAGTCCGGGTCCCCACAACATGTGGTATCAGAGCTGTAGGTTCCTTATACTGAAATGGAAACGAGTGAGTGGGGTACATTGGAGTTTTATTCTTGTTTCTGTGATGCTAGCATGAGATTTATTGTGATGTTGATTTGCATATTTTATATGCTAGTATGACAACATGTTTTAACTGCTTTAGAAAGTACATGTTTACCTGATTATCTGATTTGATTGGAAACGTGTATTACTGGAGAATGAATCAGAACCGATTCTTGATCAGAGGAGGACTGAGACAGATTTGTTAGAGTTGATTACTAATCATTTTGATAATCAGATATGCCTCCTCGAATCCCAGAACAGGGTAGTACCTTAAATAATCCGATGGATGTTACAGCGACACCCATGGAAACACTGTTAAAGAGATTTAAGTCATTCAAACCGCCGACTTTGAAAGGCACTGAGACTTCTGTTGACTGTGAGAGTTGGCTTGATGATATTGAGATGTTGTTTGATTCACTTCATTATACAGATGAGCGTAGAGTCAGATTGATTGGGCACCAGTTGCATGAGGTTGCGAAGAGTTGGTGGCTCACAACCAAGAGAGCTTTGGAGCATCGAGGTACAGTTATTACTTAGAAGATCTTTAAAATCAATTTCTATCAACGATTCTTCGCAGTATCATACAAAAAAGACAAGGGTGCAGAGTTTGCCAACTTGAGACAGGGTCAACTGAATATTGAAGAATATGTGGCCAAATTCTCTACCTTGTTACGTTTTTCTCCTCATGATGCTGACGATGAAGCCGTGGCTGATCAGTTCATCAATGGGCTGAATCCTGATATCTTTACACTGGTAAATTTTCGCTGATGCCTTGAACAGAGCAAAGGGAGCTGAAGCGGGCCTGACTCGGCAGAAAGGAGCTTCATATATTACTCCACCACAGAAACAACAACAACCTTCAACCCAAGTAGTTCATCTAGTTCCAGTGGCTCACGACAGACTGGTTCGTGCCAGAATTATTCAAGGGCTTATTGCAGAACATGTGGAGGAAGACATCCCACAGAGCAATGGAAAAGAGTATTTGGTAGTTGCAACATCTATCGACAGTCGGGACATTTTGCCAGGGTCTGTCCACAGCGAGGTTCGCAACAATCCCGGGGCACAGAATCATCTGGATCAGTAGCCCAGACTGGTAGAAGATCATCTGCTGTTCACTCGTTCCAGCCAGCACCTGCCCAGTCACAGCCGAGGCCAGGAGGAAGCCAGACTGTTAGCCAGTTTCTGAGATAGCAGGCCAGAGTGTTTGCATTGACTAAAGAACAGGCCCAGGAAGCACCTGATGATGTTGTTGAAGGTAACCGTTCTCTTTGTGGTTATCATGTTTATGTGTTGATTGATACGGGTGCATCTCATACTTTTATCTCTGAGTGATTTGCATTGATGCATGCTTTGCCTGTTGAGTCTTTATCTGCGGTAGTATCTGTCTCTTCACCTTTGGGGAGATGTCTTATATCATTGAATTCTATTTGATATTGTATGCTGCAGTATGATGGCAATGAGACAGAGTTAGATTGTATTGTACTCGGTTTGTCTGATTTTGACTGCATTATCGGTATTGATATGCTGACCAAGTACAGAGCTACTGTAGATTGTTTCCAGAAAATTGTAAGATTCAAACCTGAGGTGGCTGATGAATGGAAATTTTACGGTAAGGGTTCCAGATCTCGGATTCCTTTGATATCTGATTTGTCTATGAATCAATTATTACAAAAAGGAGTAGAGGGATTCCTTGTGTATTCAGTAGATGTACTGAAGTCGAGCCCTTCATTGGCCAATTTGTCAGTGGTAAGTGAGTTTGCTGATGTCTTTCCAAATGAGATTCCAGGTTTGCCTCTAATCCGAGAAATAGACTTCAGCATTGAGCTAATACTAGGTACAATACCTATTTCTAAAACTCCATACAGAATGACACCGATTGAACTGGAAGAATTGAAAGATCAGTTAGAAGATTTATAAGCCAAGGGTTACATCAGACCGAGTGTTTCTCCTTGGGGTGCTCCAGTACTGTTTGTCAGGAAGAAAGACGGTTCAATGAGACTCTGCATTGATTATCGGCAGTTGAATAAAGCTACCACAAAGAATAAATATCCTTTGCCTCGAATCGATGATTTATTTGATCAGCTGCAGGGTTCTTCTCTTTATTCCAAGATCGATATGAGATCTGGATATCATCAGCTGAGAGTCAGAGATTCTGATATATCGAAGACAGCTTTCAGAACCAAGTATGGCCACTATGAGTTTACAGTCATGCCGTTTGGTTTCACGAATGCTCCATCTGTATTTATGGGTTTGATGAACTGTATATTTCAGAAATATCTTGATGACTTTGTGATTATCTTTATTGATGATATTCCGATTTATTCCAAGGGTGTTGATAAGAGACTCTGGTCGGTAGTTCAAGCCCCATGGCCATTAGTTTCATAAATTAGACACCACATGCACATCTGCTGCCACTGGATTTTTGACAGCAACAGTGTCTAGGTTCAGGTGCCTTGTTTGAATTCTTGTTTGGCTTTTAGCCTATGGCCTTGGACTGGACAGTACCCCAATGAGTTATGAAAATCATGTTTTTGGCTGTTTGTGATTTGGTTGAGTTTAGAGGTCGTACGAGAATTTATGGTGCAATGTGCCAAAGTGACTCTCGGAAGAGTGTTTCATGATTTTGGCCTCCATTCACTGTTTTCGTGTATTACAGTCATTATCGATATTCTTTCATTATGTTAGGTGTATTTTAATCATGGATAAACGGTGGTTAAATGTTGGATCGGGTTGGTACGAAGCCATGGCTGGAAACTAGGTTGTTGGTCTCGTTTGTCTAGTTTTTGGTTCGGATATGAAGTTTTTTCAAGTTGAGATTATTTGCATGTGTCTCATGTTAGTATTAGGTCACAGCAAGCCTGGGAACGATCCAACTCACCCGGTAAAAACAGGGTTATAATTATGTGCATAAAATATAAAATGTTTATTTTGAGATATATGTGATATGTCTTGTGGCCACCTCACGCTTATGGGATCTACTTACCCGGTGACTTGCGACCGGTTTACGATTATGTATGGGTACGGACATCCAGTCCAAGGGCTGTGGTGATCTCTACCGCACAATATACTGTGGTTTAGTCTGATTAGACGTTAATGATATGTTATGGGCCACTTGCGTTGAAACATCATCTCTACTAGAAAATTTTAAGATATGAAATGTTATGGCAGGGCTCTACCGAGCCAAGCTTTTACATACAATTTTCAGATATGCACGTATTTATACTTACTCATGACACGATTTTTACCTTACGCTTGACGATACGATATTTTTACGTTGCATGCGATTTTATGATATATTTACTTGCTATTCACGATATATACATGTTGAGTCTTTAGACTCACTAGACTTGATTGTTGTAGGTCCTGATGAGGCCGAGACTGAGGGAGGAGACCAGTGAGCTAGCTTGGGTCAGCAGTAGTAGGAACCCGAGGACCTCATGTTTCAGTTTATTCACTTTTTTATGTTCAAATTCAGATTTTAATATGTTGAATTATTTTAAGTAGTTGTTTTGAAACACAATATTTACTTCCGATGTTATTTTAAAGTTAAATCTATTTATAGATTTATTTTATGAATGGAGCAAGTTATTTATTTAGAAATTTTTTGATAATTCCGTAAAAATGCGAATACGAAATACGGGCCTTTACAAAAACAGTCTACAAATAATAAAGAAAGTGTAATGAGAGAAAGATTGTATTTCATTGAGTGAATGAAATTACAAGCTTTAAAAATTACAAGCAATTCCATTAACCTATAAACACAGTGCTTTAACCTTTCTTTTCTGCTTAATTCTTCTTCTGTTCTTCCAGTTGTTTTCGCATTAAGGCTTGATCAACTTTGGCAGGCTCTGCAACCCTTTTCCTAATAGCTTCTTCGTCTTTCTTAAATTCTTTTTGCCTCTCTCTTTCCCCCTTTTTGACATCACCATGCATAAGGAATTGCATGATATTTGTAAGTTAACCTTCTTGGGCATCCATGCGCTGATCAACAAGTGCTTGAAGTCTAGACATTTGGGCTGAAAGATCAGTTCACATATTGATATATGAGGAATTATGCCGACAAGAAAATACTTGGAGAGGTCAAATTTCATAGACTGAAAAGCTTCTTTGATATCAAATTGCTTCCGGTTGAGGGCAAGAATTGAATTATTGAAAGTCTTCAGGCGGTCCAAAATTTCTTTCCGGTTGTCTTCCTCCACAGATTATTCCTCAGGTTCAGAGAGATCTGATGAAGAAAGTATTCTAGCCTTGATGGAGGCCAGTTGGGAGGAAGATGCCTTTTCGATTGATTTGGAAGATTGAGGTTCATCAATTTCAGAAGCCAAAACCTCAACCGCGGTGTCAAATGCTACAGAAAAAGTAGAAATTGCTTCGCTTGGGACTTCTTGTGCCATCAGATCGATCGATGGATCCTCAGGAACAAAAAGGACCATAGGAAAAGAAGCAACAGTTACAGTGTCATCCTTTGGTACATCAAGTGGAGATACTAACGGTTCTTGGAGAATGTCTTGAGCAGTATCAACAACAGATTCAGATTTTGAAAGAGAAGAGATCTCCGTGAGAGTTGTTGCCTGATCAAAGTAAGAAAGAGATAGAACAACTTCTTTGGCGGAGATAAGATGTACTTATGAAAGACCGATATGCACCGAGAGTGAAGGAACAACTGATTCGTACTCTTGAATAGGTGTATCTTCCACATGGATTTCTTGTTGAGTGTCCTAGGAACCGGGTTCATTTGGTGCATTGATTGTTTCAGTGACTGGATCATCCATTGACATAATAATTTCAATGGTTGGTAGGATGTGGATAGCAGCACTGGTCATAGCGATGTCAACCGGAACCTCTGAAGTAAAAGAAGTTGTAAGTATAGTGGAGGATGAAGATGGTGGTACATGAGTAGAAGAGAAATCTTTGATGGTCTCAGGAGAGAAATCTTTGATGGTCTCAGGAGCCAGCATTTCATCAAGGTTTAGTTTTGGATCAAAGTTGGACGCATCGCCAACCTCAGGAAGTTGAATTTCCTGTTGCTTAAGAACGACAACCATTGAGAGTGAGAGGCCGTACATCTCAAGTTGAGCAATGACAGATGAGTCATCTTTTGCGGTTGGGCAAGTAGGAACAAAATTGTTCCTCTTTAATTGAATCGGTGCTCGGAGAACACTTTCCTTCATCTGTAATACCAAGAAGTCTCTACGAAGTAGAGCAGTTGAAATGTCGGAGGCTTATCTCCATTCCAATATAGAAAGTTCAAGTTTGGCAGCTGCTTTGATCTTACTGGTTTGGATGAGTGAGTCGAAGATTGTAACCTTTCGAAATTCAACCCACTTATCAAACATTCCCATTTTCTACCGAATGATCTCATTGACTCGTTCCCTTTTGTCAGCTTAATGGCAGTGTGAACATTGTTGTTTTTTGGTGGATCTTCCAACAAAGTTTTCTTCCCCTTTTCTGTAGGATGAAGGAGAGGAATACTGGAGAAGGAAGATGTGATTTCTAGTTCAGAAATCTTAATCCCTTTGAGTTTTGTTGCTTTAACTGCAGGGACTGGAGGAGGGATAAACGGTGTAGAAAGATTCTTGATCATATTGTTTTTCGCAGTTTTGGGCTATTCTGACTATTTCTTCTTATAGACATGTGAGACCAGTACATTATCCCTCGATTCTTCATCTGAGCTGGATTTCAGAACTAGCTTTCTCTTAGTGACCTTGGGAAGCACATGTGAAACATTTACTAATTTAAAATGTGGTATATATATATATATTTATATAAGCAATAGTTGAAACCATGCCTAGGAAATTCACAAATTTAAATTATGTATTCTATAAAATCATCCCACTGCCGAATAAAATGACTGCAGTTAAATATTATGAAAAGAGGAACCAACCTAAAAAATTACCATTTAGAAAACATAAGACGTCAAGCATATTAAAATCTGTCAAAATCCTCAAGAAAATAAAATCATCAAGAATTTAAAAAGATGTTTTAAAAGTGTTCCCATAAAATCATATTCTTGCGGAAGAATACAATGTCTTCGGGTTAACGTGCGCCACCAGCTCCGCCCGTTAAGTCATCATCACCTCCAGCCTCCAGATAACATACTCACATACATCATTCACACCTAGTGAGTCTAAGGACTCAACACACCTGTACCAGAATAACAAGTACATATATACATCACGCAACAATAAAAAATATATTGTAATCTACATACCTTTCATGAACTTAAAAGCGTAAATGCAGACGTGTCGTCTCAAATCATTACATGAAAAAACAGTTCTTCATTATCATCATTCATCTTTCACCATTATCAGCGTTCATCATTACATCATTTCTTTTGGCGAATTCAGTTCATTAGTTGTGACTGTAGTACATCATTCATAATTTATGATAGATCTATCATACATAGAAACGCGGTACTCGGCGGCTGTCGCACATCAGTGACAGTATTACCCATCCACTGTGCCTAGGCCTCATCATCATTATTTATGTATACATCTTAAGCATTTATATATACTTCGATAGCCACAACTAATTCACATCCTTCAAAACATCATCAATTTCATAACTTATCAAAATCATGCACATGCGTAAATTTTCTTAAAATCAAGCATGCAACGTATACTTCATAAATTCATAAAAATCGTCATCATGATGCATAAACATTTAAAACATGATAAATTTGTAGTAGTCGGTTGCTGGAAATCTCCACTTATGACCCACGAAACAAGGCCAAAGATTGCTGGAAATCTCCAGCGTATGCACACAAATTTTGCAGCTTAAGCGATTTTACGATAAAAATCATATCTCCCTCGTTTCTCTTCAGAAAATTACGAATTTGTTATTAAATCGAATATAACACAGAGTGCTACAAATATTATGTTAAACACATTTCCAGAAAACCAACCTACAAGTCGCAGAATTTGAAATAACAGAGGGTGACGAGTTTTGTGACACATAAATTCCACAGCTTGTGCGGCTTTACGCTAAAAATCATATCTCCCACATTTCTTATCAGAAAATTATGAATTTGCTATCAATCGAACACAGAGTGCTACAAATCTTATGTTGATCAAATTTCCATAAAACCAACTTATAAGTCGAAGAATTTGAAAGAACAGAGGGTGACGGGTTTTGTGACACAGAAATTACACCCGAAGACTCAAGATATCGTTCGGCCCTCTCCTAAAACCCACAAAACGTTGAATCCAACCTTTTGTCCCCCTCTTACTCAAAGTATACAGCCCTTAGCAACATAAAATTGGCATCCCTTCGCACCAAAGCAAGAAACCGTGAGTTGTGCGCAAGTTATACGCATATACGTGTCAAAATCTTTACAAAAGTGATGCTATAATTGTAACGTACTGTACTTTTTACTACCTAAAATTTGCGGAAAAATTAAAAATTTTCTTAAATAAACATGAACATTCAAAATTCGATAAAAGAAGTAATATGTACGTCTCATGAGTTTTTGCAACAAAAGATTTGAAAGTTGAAGTTTGACAAGAGTATTTGAACATTTTCATAAAGACTTAAAAACATGGCGGTCCTCGGGTTTAGCCTCCCGCTCAGTCCCAAGCCTGCTCCTTGGTCCCCACCTCCTGTCTCCTCATAAACATCCTCACCTGCATCGATCAAGTCTAGTGAGTCTAAAGACTCAACACGTATAAACTGGGAGTAACAATTATTACATAGTAAAATCAGATGCAACTTAAAAATAGGACATTCATACTTAAACTTGAACTTTCATATTAAAACTTGAACATACATACATACATACTTAGACGTGTCATGTACTTTTCTTAAACATGCTTGCATACTTGAACATACATAATTTCATCATTTTACGTAGAGATATGTTTCAATGCAAGTGACCCATAACATAATCGTTTGATCAGACTAAACCACAGTACTGGGATTACAGGGACGTATCCACTGCCACATACATGAGATCCCCGTTCATAATTTAACGGGCTGATTGGTCCCCATTCATAATTTAACGCTTTCCAATCACGATCTAAACCCGTTCATAATTTAACGGGTGGATTGGTCCCCGTTCATAATTTAACGCTTTCCAATCCTAAACATAATTTGGTCACAAGACATTTAGCATACCTCAAAAACTTAAAATATATTTTCTTTCACGTCAACATACTTACTTGGCGTTGAGGGATTCGTTGGTCTTCGATTGGGGCCATTGCTGCACATACTAATTGAATTTAAAATACTTAACTTGCATTACTTAGACGTAGATACACATGCTTACCACCAAACTCCATAAATAACTTAAGACGTTCTAAAACACTCGGGAATTGACCTCATTTAAATCAATGTACTAAACCATCCCATGAAATCCCAAAGCAAACAATTAATTTTTCCCAAAACATGAAGTACACGGACCCCAGGTCTGGGTCCGTGTATGGGTCCGTGTGTGTGCGCAAAGAAAGTACCAACAAAAGGAAGGGACATGGACCCCGTGCCCTGGTCCGTCCCCGGGTCCGTATAGGTGCGCAAAGTGGGATACTCGGCAATTGAATGGACACGGACCCCGTGCCTAGGTCCAGCTCCGGGTCCGTGTATGTGCGTAAAAATGGCACCAATAAGAAATAAAGGCACGGACCCCGTGCCAGGGTCCGTGTACCTGCACAAGTTTGAAATCCACGAAATTTAATACACATATTGCTTAGCACTCTAAACTCGATCGTACGGACTATGAACCGACACCCCGAGACCCATCTTAGCATGTCATAACATCGAACCAAATTCGCACAAACACCCAAAGCAACGACGTCCACCCTACGACCGTACAAGTCAAAAACGTGACAATTGACACCAACTCGTTTCCTACGACTTCTAATACATTTGAATGCCTACCAACACTAAAAGACATATCAAATAACATCCCAACATCATACTAAGCATACCTAGATGCAGCAACGATCACTCGTCGATCCCCAACGAAGCCTGCAACAATAAAATCTCAAGAACACGTGAATACATAATTTTCTGAAAAATGCAGTTTGAGCAGTCCCACGAAAAACGTCATAACTCACTCAATTTTTCTCCAAATATTTAGAATTTACTGTCAAATCGAAGGTATCAAAAAGTTGTAAAATTTTGATGTGAAATTTTTCTTAGAATCACGACCAAAAAGTCGCAGTATTTAAAAAGACAGTAAAAACGAGTTTTCAGATCTAAAAACTATTTCAAAATTGATCCAAACCAATTTCCGCTCAAACGACGAACGTCACACATAAAATTTTATGCATAAAAATAACACAACACATAATATGATGAGATCGATGCAGAAATAACAGAATATACGTGCATTTTGATGATAAACTTTACCGAAACGGCGATACCGATGCGGGAATGGAGCGAGGCTTGATCCGGGACGAACGTGGCACTAAATTCTTTCAATAAAACTCACAAAAATTTCTGGGAGATTCAAAGAGAAGGGGACGGATGCTCGATGCTATGGAACCCTACGTTTCTCTCTTTTAAAAATCTGAAAATAAGATGTGTGTAGGCTGTGTTGTGTGTTTTAGTGTGTGTAAAAACATCTAAGTGTGTGTGAGTGTGTGTAACGTGTGTGTGGGTTTTTAACTAGGAGAAATTAGTGCTAAATTAACTAATTAAAATACTAATTACAGGTTAACACACACTAATTTAATCAAACTACTCATTTAAAATAGTTACACACTAATTTTAAAAGTTCTAAACTCTTAACTTACTAAATACATAAATAAGGCTTTAAATGCTAAAAATGAATAAATTATTTAAAATGCCCCCATCCTCAACTTAAAAAAAATACCACGCTTTTAATTGCTAAAAATCATCACCGGTCTTTTCCTCGATCCCGCTTCGAATAATCGCCTGAACATGAAACTCGAAAAACATTTTAACGTGCATCACATAAACATAAATAATTAAAAACAATGCATTTAAATAAATCATGCATGGCTAAAAATAAATTTAAACTTAAATAAATGCTTTAATAATTAAAAAAATGTGTGTTTTATATGTGTACTGAATTTGGGCACTACAATAAGGGGGACCAACGAATTTTCAAGCACGTCGGGGAGGCACCGGAGGAGGGGGGAAGGAGGCTTGCTTGAAGAAAGGAGATACATAGCGTGCCTTGATGATTTAAGATCGAAAACTAGGAGAAATGCGCGTCGGGGAGGCACCGGAGGAGGGGGGAAGGAGGCTTGCTTGAAGAAACTTGAAGGTTGAAGCTGCTGAAGTTTGGCTGCTGGTTTGCACGTAAAATTGCTGCTGAAATGAGGGTGTGGGCAGCAGCTAGGAGTATTTTAGGTTTAGGCTAGGTTTAAGTGGTAATTAAGTATAAAGCAAACATTAATGGGCCTAATTATAACTTAAAAAGGATTAAAATGATTTTGAGCTTATTTAGCAATAAAACAAACGCAACAAGGCCAAACACACTCTTGAAAAATATTTATTTTATGTACGTTTTTGAAAATATTGCCCGAACCCTAAAAAATTCATCTAAATCGATAAATTTTGCGTACCGATTAAAAATATGCACTGTTTTAGATGTAAACACGAGCTCGTTTCAAAACTTAATCGATTCATTTTAAAACTTGGACCGGGGTCTCGGTTTTAGCACGAATCAACCCGAAACTTAATCTAATCTTCCCCAACTTAAACCATGACTTAAACCTACATGACAAGCCTCTAAAACACTCGTTCCAGACCACTTATGACCCACGAAACAAGCCCAAAGATTGATGGCTCTCCAACGTATGAACAAAAATTTCACAGCGTGAGCGATTTTACGATAAAAATCATATACCCCTCGTTTATTATCAGAAAATTACGAATTTGCTATTGAATTGAAGATAACACAGAGTTCTACAAATCATATTTTGAACACATTTCCCTAACACCAACCTATAAGTCGCAGAGGATGATGGGTTTTGTGACACAGAAATTCCACAGGTTGTGCGGCTTTACGATAAAAATCATATCTCCCTTGTTTCTTATCAGAAAATTATAAATTTGCTATCACATCGAAGATAAATTAGAGAGCTACAAATCATATTTTGAACACATTTCTTGAAAACCTACTTATAAGTAGCAGAATTCGAAATAACAGAGGGTGACGGGTTTTGTGACACAAATTCCACCCGAAGACTCAAGATATCATTCGGCCCTCTCCTAAAACCCACAAAAATTCGACTCCAGCCTTATGTCCCCATCTTACTCGATGTTTACAGCCTTTACCAACATAAAATTGGCAGCCCTTTGCACCAAATCAAGAAACCATGATTTGTGCACAAGTTATATGCATATGCGTGTCAAAATCTTTACAAAAATGATGCTATAAGGGGGACCAATGAATTATCAAGCAAATATATATATAATCATTCATATAAATGGTGTAAATGATGAGAAAGGAGATACATAGTGTGCCTTGATGATTTAAGATCAAAAACTAGGAGAAACGCGAGTCGGGGAGGCACCGGAGGAGTAGGGAAGGAGGCTTGCTTGAAGAAACTTGAAGGTTTAAGCTTCTGGAGGTTGGCTGCTGGTTTTCACGTAAAAGTGCTGCTGAAATGAGGGTGTGGGTGGCTGCTAGGAGTATTTTAGGTTTAGGATAGGTTTAAGTGGTAATTGAGTATAAAGCAAACCACTAATGGGCCCTAATTATAACCGCCCTAATTAAAACCTAAATATGATTAAATTGATTTTGAGCCCATTTAGCTATAAAACAAACCCAACAAGCCCAAACACACTCTTGAAAAATATTTCGTTTCGGTATGTTTTCTAAAATATTGCCCGAACTCTCAAAAAGTTTTTTGAATCGATAAAATTTTCATACCGATTAAAAATATGCTCTGGCGGGTAAAAATACCAAACAAAGCCCATTTTTTGAAAAAATACACTTAAAACACCTTATATTAATTAATGAAAATTAATCATTCAATAAAATTATTTTTCTTGAATATCTCCTGTCTCCGTTCCTCGTTCAAGTGCGAAAAGCAACTTAAAATCTTAATGCATGCAACTTTAATTGACCATGAATTAAAACACAAATTCATGAAATAACCATGTATTTAATGCTTTAAAGGAATTTAATAAAATACCATGAAATTTAATAACTTGCATGCATGCAGTTCACTTGGACCTTCAGATTTTTGGGACGTTACAACAGGCGTCGTCTTTTGCTTAAAAAATTCAATCTCAGTCTCTGTTTTGACTGCGACCTTATCCTCATCAGTTGGAAGATTTTTATTTTGAAAATTTTCAACCGTTGTCCAGTTGAACAACTTGCTTTTTCCCACTTCAACCATGTCCCTGATTGGACTCCTTCCCATATCAGTAGATTGCATATTTGAACCGCAAATCCTTGAGACTGATTCTCTTTCTTTATCATAGCAACTAGCGTCTTGAACAATACATCAGAGTAGTAGACTACAAGATTTGAGGTGATGGTTGCCATGACAAGGAATTTTTCCAGAGTTATTTTATCAAACGCACCAGCCTTGACTAGAATTCCCTTTGCCACTATATCAGCCATCATTCTGAACTCAATCTTCAGACCTCGTTTCTGGAAAGTTGGAGAAGAGATAGGATAGTCAGAGAGAGAATTTACTTTTCCAAAGCTCAGCGTTGCCATCTAGCAGAGTAGTAAAGTCGGTGATTCCACTGACTGATAAATTAAACATATCGGCAAACATCTTCTAAGTAATGCGAAAGTTATTTCCCTAAACATCACAGAGGATTTCCCCATTTTCCACGAAAGCAGAGTTGAAGAATTCTTTCAGAATGGATTCATAGAATTTTTCACTGAATCCAAGAAACGAGGGAAGGCCAGAGGTGGCAAGCATTCGAAACATAACTTGCATCGGATTATTGGTCATGGCGAGCACAAATGGAAAGTTGACAATGATGGTGTTGTGAGAAATATAGGCAGCCGTTTACGCAGTGAATGAAGGAGGTTTGGAGGTTTGAATAACAAAATATGCAAGGCAACCTTGACAAGAAAAAATCACAGGAAAATCGAGTGCTAAGATGCTAAATGCTTGTAATGGAGTAAAACTGTTAATGTAAATTTGATATGAGTATATCCAATTCGGAGAAGCACGGATCAATCCACATGGAGGACTGTTAGTGGATAAATTTCAAATTTGAAAAGCTTCAGATGTCAGTATAATGAGTTATTTCAAATTTTAAGAAGCTAGCTGTCACATCATATAGGGAGGTCAGAAAGTTGAGTGATTTTTATGCAAATGAGGTTAGAAACATGCCCAACACATAAAAGTGAACTGGTTGCTTTAATATGATTAGAGAGTATGCAGCTTGAAGTCATGTAATAAACATGGGTAGTCCATTTTTAACCGCAACAGTCGAATTTTTTTTTTAACCCATTAATTTATCAACTTAACCGATATTTCCCCCTAAATTCATGCATTAAATATGGTTAAATGAGCTTATCATCGGAGAATTCACATTCAACAGTTTAGAAATCTCTTCATATTCTCTTGTCAGTAAGTCACAATCATGATCACGGCCTTTCATATCGTTTGAGTCTATAAATAAGAGCAAACTAGTTAGTCACGAAATCACTCAAAACTTTCTACATACAAGATACTATCAAAGCAGAAGCAATGGACAAGGAAAGCAGCTCTATGGAAACAGATATGGCTGAGGAGTTTCAGCGGTCCATAGTGGATGCCCGCAAGCTGAAGTACAAGGACAACGTTTGGGAGAAGACGCTGTCCACCTGGTGCAAACACCAGGAGTTGTAGTCAATCCCTCAAGGAGGACCTGTTGCCACAAGGTAACTTGTGGCATGGGAGAGAAAATACTGGCGCCGTCTAGGCGTCCCCCATACTGCTAACATATTCAAGGTTGAAGGTGTCTACCTCTTAATGCTCATCAAGGACCAGAATGTTCTAAGAAGGATTGCCTTCTGAGAAGAGTTATTGAAGACCACCACCGACGGGATGGAAGCCGGGATGGACTTCTGGAGGGATGCTGTAGATAGGGAAATAACTGATGTAAAAGCCCGAACAGTAGGACTAAATTAATTTAATGAAATAAAAGTTTATTTTCTTTATTATGCATTTCGTATTAAAGTTTTTATTTTTTGTTATTTACCCCAACACTTAATTTTAAACAACATATTAACAAGTTAAATAGATCAAGATAAATCAATTAATTCAAGTATATTTCAGAAATATGAAAACTTAGCGTCTGACAGCAGTTTGGTGAATATGTCTGCTGCCAGCTGATCTGTTGGGACATATTCCAGACAAATCTCCTTCTTTATGACATGTTCTCTCTAACGTACCGTATTTTTGTACTAATTGAAATTTGCGGAAAAATAAATATTTTCTTAAATAAATAGTAATCCTTCAAGTTACGATAAAGATAAACATCTAGTCCAAAATATTTGCAATAAAAAGATTACAAATATATTTTGCAAAATAATTGGTTTAAACAACATAAATCAATTTCGTGAAAATCAGAGTATTTGAAACAGGTGTAAAGTCTTAAAAACATAGGCAATCCTCGGGTTTAGCCTCCTACGCAGTCCGAGCTGGCCCATTGGTCCCCACCTCTCGTCTCCTCATACTCGTCCTCACCTGCATCGATCAAGTCTAGTGAGTCTAAAGACTCAACACATATAAACTGGATATAACATGTAATATGTAATAAAACCACATGCATCTTTAAAGTAGAGCGTACATACTTGAAACTTGAACGTAATAACATAAACCTAGACGTGTCATCATCATAAAACTTTTCATAAACATACTTGCATCATACATACTTGAACATGCCTAACTTCATTTTGCGTAGAGATATGTTTCAATGAAAGTGACTCATACATAAATGTGTCTGATCAGACTAAACCAAAGTACTAGGCTGGCAGGGAAAATGAAAGGGGATCGGTTACGGTGACCGGAAGCGCAACGGAAGTTAAAAATTTTGAATTTTACAAGGAAAATTTCGGCCACCATGAATCTTGTGTAGCAAATACAATAAAACACAAAAATGACATTCATAGTGTGTTTAGAATTTTACCTATCAATCACAAGGATAGATGTAAGGCTCCAACTAAGGTGTAAACACATTAGCTCTTCAATGGTAGAAACTATCTTCAAGCTTCCTTTGAGCACTCCTTGCTCAACTATTAAGCCCACCACCAACTAGGTAGATCCCCTCAAATTTTGCACTAGAAAAATAGGAGGATTTTCATAGAGAAGTATTTTTCATTCCTCAACACTTGAAGAAGAAAATGAGAGAAAAACTTGAAGAGAGAGAGGAGCAAGTTTCGGCCATGGTATGTTAGAATGGGGGGGAGGGAGACTTGTCTTGGTCTTGCTAAAAATAGAGACAAAAGTAGCATGCCAAGCCTTGATATTTGAAAAAGTTGTCTCCAACCCTTCACCTCCCATACATGCATATATTTTATGGTTTTTAACAAATTAAAAAAAACCATGGACTAAATTTAATTATCTCAAACATTTTGAGACTAATTAAACATTACTTGAATTTACTCAAGTCCACTAGTTAAATAATTTATTTAAATTGAGCTCTACAAGACTCAATATAATTTAATTAATTCAACACTTGAATTAATTTAATTATTTGGACTCTACTAGGTCCACTAGTGTTTAACTAATTCAATACTTGAATTAATTCAATTTAGTCCATAATAATGTTTATGAAAATCACAATTTTCAAATACATTATTCACTTGGCCAACTTTTAATTTAGGAACACGTTCATAAATTAAAATTTACATTTCTCTCATAGAAGTCATACTTCTATTTTTCTTTACGCTTATAAACTCATTTATAAGCCGTTCAACACATTGAACTATTTTTACTTCTCAACGGGATCTAGAAAGCTAGTACTTGTGTGGCCCTCAATGGTTCATTGATACAACTAGCCGTGGGTTCACATCTCCATGTGATTCGGACTAAACATGTCCTTATATGAGAATACCCCAATTGCTCCATTCTTATTTATCAACTCCTTGATAATAAGAACGTCAGAACTCAAGTCTGATAGTACTCAACCAATCATGTTAAACGCCTAGCAGCATCGCTTACATGATTCCCTAGGTATCAAATGATAGTGTCTGCAAGAACCATTCAATTATGGTTAGCGTACAGTACGGTCCCTTCAACTCATATATTCCGACCGATTCGACAACCATTGGTTTATCGAGAGTTGTCAATGAATCGATACTATGTGTCATGTCGTAGTTGCATCGATGGTGTAATCTATGAAACCCCTTTCATAATTACCACCATACTCTGATCAGAGATTTCAACCTACATACACATGAGAACACATAGGATATCCATACCCGACGGTAAGCGGTGAATCTCCGACTACAATGCATCGACTCCTATAAGTTTCGACAGAACACCCAACCTTGCCACCTGATTACCCCATGAGAGTCGGTAAACAGGTCAAAGTCTAATTCTAGCACATAGAGTCTCAATGTTGTCCCGGGTCATAAGGACTAATGGTGTACAACCATAAACTAGGACTTTTCCACTCGATAAGTGAGAACCACTGGAAAGTCCTTTAAGGAGGGTTGTTCAGTGCACTCTACAAGGAGCACCTATCTGCATGTTCGGACATCACAATGTCCCCTACCAATGAAACATGGTACTCACATCGCATATACTAGTCTCGAACTCTAGCGGCCTATATCCTTCTTAGCGACGGCTGAATCGACTAGGAACTGTTTAGAATATACAGTATTCCAAATATGAGTTCCATGATACTCATCATATGAGCATCTCATATTCTTTCTACTATTTGTATATTCAAGGGCTTTATATATGCAACTAGCATGGGTATACAGATAAAGATTTTCCAAAACAATAATTTCAAATATTATTAAAATAAAGATTGCTTATACATAGAGTTTCATTGTGAACACTCGGCCAACACTTGGCTCGACGGGCACCTTCTCTAACAATCTCCCACTTGCACTAGAGCCAACTACCCATATGCTTCAAACCCATTGATTCGCGATGCATCTCGAATAATGGTCCAGGTAAAGGCTTAGCTAGTGGATCAACAACATTATCTGCGGAGCCGACTATGTCAAAAGACATTTCTTCCTCTTTCCACAATCTCTCCAAGGATATGGTACTTTCTCAATACATGTTTGGACTTCTGATGAAACCTTGGCTCCTTTGCTTGAGCTAAAGCTCCCGTGTTGTCACACAACACCGGGAGAGGAGCAACTCCATTAGGATTGACGTCCAACTCTTAGACGAAATTCCTTATCCAAACAGCCTCCCTTGCTGCATCTGATACAGCAATGTATTCGGCCTCTGTGCTGGAATCCGTAGTATTGTCTTGCTTGGAACTCTTCCAAGAGACAGCAGCACCATTGAGCATGAATACAAACCCAGAGGTTGACTTCGAGTCATCGATATCGCTTTGGAAGCTAGAGTCGGTATAGCCTTCCAATTTCAGTTCTCCACCCCATAGACCAAGAACAATTTATTGGTCCTTCTCAAATACTTGAGGATGTCTTTCACAGCTTTCCAGTGTGGAAGACCAGGGTTCTATTGATATCTACTCACTACACTTAGTGCGAAAGCCACGTCAGGACGCGTAGATATCATCCCATACATGATGCTACCAATCGCAGATGCATAAGGAATGTTTGTCATCGCCACTATCTCTGCATTAGTCTTGGGAGACAGACTTGGATAGGGACACGCCATGACACATGGGTAAATGTCCTCTCTTGGAATCATCCATCGAGAACCGCTTCACGATGGTATCAATGTATGTGGACTGGGTGAGACCAAGCAATATTCTTGATCTATCTCTAAAGATCTGTATTCCCAATACAAAAGATGCTTCACCCAAGTCCTGTATCGAGAACTCACTTGCTAATCATATTTTAGTTGATTGCAACATTCCTACATCATTCCCAATGATTAGAATGTCATCAACATACAACACCAAGAATGTCACAGCACTCCCACTGACCTTCTTATACACACAGGGTTCCTCAGGATTCTTAGTAAAACCAAACTCTTTGATTGTACTGTCGAATCTGAGGTTCCAAGTCCTAGATGTCTGTTTTAGACCATAAATAGATCTTTGAAATTTGCATACCATATGCTCACTTCCGATAGATGTAAACCCTTCGGGTTGAGATATGTAAATCTCTTCCTTAATATCCCCATTAAGAAAGGATGTCTTGACATCCATTTGTCATATCTCATAGTCATACCATGCAGCTATGGCTAGCAATATCCTTATAGACTTAAACATTGCAACTGGTGAAAAGGTTTCCTCAAATTCAACTCCTTGTCTTTGAGTATATCCTTTTGCCACCAATCGCGCCTTGAAGGTCAATACCTTCCCATCCGCCCCAAGTTTCCTCTTGTAAACCCATTTACACCCTATGGGAACAATTCCCTCAGGTGGACCCACGAGATTCCACACTTGGTTCGAACGCATGGAATTCATCTCAGATTACATCGCTTCAAGCCATTTGGATGAATCGGCATCAGATAACGCTTCCCTGAACGTCCTTGGATCACATCCATGGTTAGGCTCATCATGGCCCTCTTCAAGAAGCAGACCATACCTCATAGGTGGTCTCGAGACTCTCTCGGATCTTCTAGGAGCTTGTATCTCCTCTCTTGGCTCTTCGGGTGTGGGTACTATAATTGTGGGTGTCTCTCGAACCTCTTCGAGTTCTATCATTTCCCCTTTTCTATCCAATAGAAATTCTTTTTCCAAAAAGGTTGCATTCCTAGAAACAAACACATTTGTTTCTTGGGGATGATAGAAATGATATCCAACTGAATTCCTTGGATATCCCACAAAGTAACATAAAATGGATCGACTATCCAATTTATCTCCCACTACCTGCTTCACGTAAGCAGGGCACCCCCACATTCTAAGACAAGAATATTTGGGAGGCTTACCAATCCATATATCATATGGTGTCTGCCTTTGAATGGACATTTAATGGAATATCTTTCAGTTTTAAGTTATAGATATCGTTTTCAAATTCACCAGTACCAATCAAACATTCATTCATGCAAATGTTGCAAACACCTTTGAAAAATAAACAAGAACATCCATTTTTATCAACATAGAAATGGAAACAATGTTTTTCACCAAATCCGGTACAAACAAAACATCTCTTAAAATTAACTTAAAATCATTGTTCATAAGCAAGTAAACATCTCCTATGGCCTTGGCAGCAACTCTTGCTCCATTGTCCATCCTCAAGAAGGTCTCACCTTCCCTAAACCTCCTACTTCTTCCCATCACCTGTAACTCATTACAGATATGTGAGCCACAACCGGTATACAATACCCAAGAAGTAGAGTTAATTGAAATATTTACTTCAATGTAGAACATACCGTTTCCAGAACTCTTCTGGGCAAGATATTCCCTGCAGTTATGCCTCCAATGTCCAGGCTTCTTGCAGTGATGACATACATCATCAGTCTTGTCAGCCTTAACTGGTCTGGCTGCCTCAACGGGATTTGGAGATTGCCTCATCAAGGGCACGTTCTTCTTGGGACGTTGGAAAGAACGCTTCTTTCCATCCCCATGTGGATCAATCTTCGTACCAGATGAAGAACCCACATAAAGAACCAACTTCTCTTTCTTGATGGTTGATTCAAACGTAACATGCATATTCACCAACTCCTCAAGGGTCGGCTCCATCTTGTTCATGTTGAAGTTTACCACAAAAGGATCAAATGAGCTAGGCAATGATAACATCAACACGTCGGTGGTCAACTCCGAAGGCAAGATCAGATCCATGCCAACGAGCTTGTCCACGAGCCCAATCAACTTCAGGCCATGCTCATGGACCGAGGCCCCATCTCGCATGCGCAAAGTGATCAGCTCCTTGACGGTAGCATGCCTAAGAGGCCGTGTTTGCTCACCAAAGAGCTCCTTGAGATGCAAATGAATGTCAGCAGCACTCTTTGCATCCTCAAAACGCCTCTGCAACTCATCATTCATAGAAGTCAGTATATAACACCTGGCTATCAAGTCATGGTCACACCATTCCTTATAAGCCTGCAATTCCTCAGGAGTGCAATCAGTCGGAGCCTCAACAGGGGGAGACTCAGTCAGTGTATATGCTACCCTTTCCAAATTCAAGACGATTTTCAGGTTTCTTAGCCAAGTGAGGTAATTAGGTCCAGTTAATATGTATTTGTCGAGTATTGCAGATATCGGATTGCGAATCGAAGACATTGTCAATTTGTACTGAAAAGTAAAAACAGATAAATGTTGATGACTATTTTAAAATATTTAGTAAGATATGAAGTTTGGACTTTTACTTCATAAATATTTGTTCCCACTGTTTTTACATCTTTCACTACCCTCTAGTGAAAACGGAAAACTCCTTTCCTCAGTAGGTACGTAAGGTCCAATTAGCGAATTATGATCCCGAATAATATCAGCCAATCACAATTCCTAAAAGGTAGTTTCCAATTGCATCACAATGCAACCCTCTACGTAAACTTTTATCTCACGCTTGATTAGGACCCAATAATATGACGTTGTTCATCTTCACGTGTCAAGCCTTACACATCGATGTTGAACCTTAATGGACGGTCGCCATGAGTTCCCCCAATAATATGAGCCGAAATCATGGGAGTTCCACGTAGTTCACATCACCATGTCAATGGATGTCACAGCTTTCCGGCACCCAAAGCTCCCCCAATAATATGAGCCGAGCCCCGAGTACGGGTAGCGTTCATCATGCACCCATTGTCGATGGAAGACAAGGAAATTATAAACAAATTTATAATTCCCCTTTTCGGGCTTGATATTAATTTTGAATCTTATTCAAAATGAGGGTTTTTAATTTTGAAAGGTCTCATCATTAATTTTATTTTAAAAGCTCGCCATGTTTGATCGTATGTTTGCCGGATTCATGCAACTTTGTTATTATCATAATAATAACGCACATACTCATTATTTATAACATATCATGCATATATTATAAACAGTAAACAAAACAAGGATGATCAATCGCCCCAATACTAACGGACCGTGTGAGCTAAACACGGGCCTAGGTCCAATCCTAGGGAAATGCACGGGATGCAAATGCAACTATTACATAAGCTTCCAATATTTACATGTCTTCGATCTTCATAATCATCATGGCCACCATCTTCCAATCTTGATCTTCCACTATACTAATATTTACAAATAAATATCCATGGCAAATAGGGATACATCTCATGGGGGTGGGAACGGGCCATAAACCAAGCCCACTTTAAATTTGATAATTATTACAATCATTCAACACAAAATATCCTAGCATACACCTAGAAAATTGGGCTTGGACTTTTGATCATCCTTCCTGCATAATATCACATATCATACACCATCAATTAATTATCACAATAATTAATTGATCCAATATTATATATCTTGATCCAATCACTAACCGCCACGATTATAAACTAAATTAACAAAGTATACAAACACCTTTGTCTACTTTCAAATTAATTTATTTATAAACGAATTTCTTGTAAATCACCATTTACTATAAATATTTAATGTCCAACTTAAAATATTTATTTCATGAGAAAATATTTGCAACTGTAATTTTAAAATTAAGGGCCCAAAAAATCATTTTTCACCAAAAACATTTTTGGCCCATTTAAATTGCACAAATATGTTAGCCATCCAATGGCCCAACAACTCAAGGCCCATGACACTTTGATATTTCAAAACAACTTTTGAAAACCCTAGTCGTCATCACTGTCGCCGGAGCTCCGTCGCCGGATTCCGGCCAACATGCAAATTTTTTTTTTTAATTTAAAGTTGGGGGTGTTCGGGCAGCCCGAGGGGCTGCCCTTGCTGCCCCAAGATCCCCAAAATCCGGCCTTGATTTTGTTGCAAAAATTCCTTCTCATGCGGTTAGAAATCAATCTCAATATAATATCTTGTAAATGCTACACAAAATCGTAACCATAGCTCGGATATCACTTGAAAGGGGATCGGTTACGGTGACCGGAAGCGCAACGGAAGTTAAAAATTTTGAATTTTACAAGGAAAATTTCGGCCACCATGAATCTTGTGTAGCAAATACAATAAAACACAAAAATGACATTCATAGTGTGTTTAGAATTTTACCTATCAATCACAAGTATTGATGTATGGCTCCAACTAAGGTGTAAACACCTTAGCTCTTCAATGATAGAAACTATCTTCAAGCTTCCTTTGAGCACTCCTTGCTCAACTATTAAGCCCACCACCAAATAGGTAGATCCCCTCAAATTTTGCACTAGAAAAATAGGAGGATTTTCAAAGAGAAGTATTTTTCATTCCTCAACACTTGAAGAAGAAAATGAGAGAAAAACTTGAAGAGAGAGAGGAGCAAGTTTCGGCCATGGCATGCTAGAATGGGGGGGAGGGAGACTTGTCTTGGTCTTGCTAAAAGTAGAGACAAAAGTAGGATGCCAAGTTTTGATATTTGAAAGAGTTGTCTCCAACCCTTCACCTCCCATGCATGCATATATTATATGGTTTTTAACAAATTAAAAAAAACCATGGACTAAATTTAATTATCTCAAACATTTTGAGACTAATTAAACATTACTTGAATTTACTCAAGTCCACTAGTTAAATAATTTATTTAAATTGAGCTCTACAAGACTCAATAAAATTTAATTAATTCAACACTTGAATTAATTTAATTATTTGGACTCTACTAGGTCCACTAGTGTTTAATTAATTCAACACTTGAATTAATTCAATTTAGTCCATAATAATGTTTATGAAAATCACAATTTTCAAATACATTATTCACTTGGCCAACTTTTAATTTAGGAACACGTTCATAAATTAAAATTTACATTTCTCTCATAGAAGTCATAATTCTATTTTTCTTTATGCTTATAAACTCATTTATAAACCGTTCAACACATTGAATTATTTTTACTTTTCAACGGGATCTAGAAAGCTAGTACTTGTGTGGCCCTCAATGGTTCATTGATACAACTAGCCGTGGGTTCACATCTCCATGTGATTCGGACTAAACATGTCCTTATATGAGCATACCCCAATTGCTCCATTCTTATTTATCAACTCCTTGATAATAAGAACGTCAGAACTCAAGTCTGATAGTACCCAACCAATCATGTTAAACGCCTAGCAGCATCGCTTACATGATTCCCTAGGTATCAAATGATAGTGCCTGCAAGAACCATTCAATTATGGTTAGCGTACAGTACGGTCCCTTCAACTCATATATTCCGACCGATTCGACAACCATTGGTTTATCGAGAGTTGTCAATGAATCGATACTATGTGTCATGTCGTAGTTGCATCGATGGTGTAATCTATGAAACCCCTTTCATAATTACCACCATACTCTGATCAGAGATTTCAACCTACATACACATGAGAACACATAGGATATCCATACCTGAAGGTAAGCGGTGAATCCCCGACTACAATGCATCGACTCCTATAAGTTTCGACAGAACACCCAACCTTGCCACCTGATTACCCCATGAGAGTCGGTAAACAAGTCAAAGTGTAATTCTAGCACATAGAGTCTCAATGTTGTCCCGGGTCATAAGGACTAATGGTGTACAACCATAAACTAGGACTTTTCCACTCGATAAGTGAGAACCACTTGGAAAGTCCTTTAAGGAGGGTTGTTCAGTGCACTCTACAAGGAGCACATATCTGCATGTTCGGACATCACAATGTCCCCTACCAATGAAACATGGTACTCACATCGCATATACTAGTCTCGAACTCTAGCGGCCTATATCCTTCTTAGCGGCGGCTGAATCGACTAGGAACTGTTTAGAATATACAGTATTCCAAATATGAGTTTCATGATACTCATCATATGAGCATCTCATATTCTTTCTACTATTTGTATATTCAAGGGCTTTATATATGCAACTAGCATGGGTATACAGATAAAGATTTGCCAAAACAATAATTTCAAATATTATTAAAATAAAGATTGCTTATACATAGAGTTTCATTGTGAACACTCAGCCAACACTTGACTCGACGGGAACCTACTCTAACAGAAAATCCACTACCACATACATGAGATCCACGGTCATGCTTTATCGGGTGGATTGGTCCCTGCTCATGCTTTACCTCTTTCCAATCCTGATCTAAACTCGTTCATGCTTTTACGAGGTGGAGAGTTCCTCGGCCACGTTCATCGGCTTCCAAACCTGTTCATAATTGGTCACAAGACATTTATCATACCTCAAAACATAAAATATTTTCCTTTCCACGTCGAACATAATTACTTGACGTTGAGGGATTTGTTGGATCTCGCTTGGGGCCACTGCTACACATACTAACACATTATCAAGTGCTTAGATTTAATAACTTAGACGTATCACTCGTACTGAACCCCGAAGTAGATAAGTGGCTTATGACGTTCTAGAGCACTCGGGACTTAACCTCGTTTAATCATACTAACCAATGACATCAACCCCGAAACAAACTCTAAAATGAAGTGAGAACATTTCCCAAACTATAAAAGGTATGGACTCACTATTAGAACCTAAAGCTAAATGAAAGCCAAACCTCCCTCCAGCAGGCCCCGCGCTCGGGCGGTAATATATTACCTCTTGAGCGCCAGGTCTTCTGGCCTTGGATAGAAAAGATGGAACTCGGGCGGTAAGAAGTTACCGCTCGGGCGCCGAATGCGCTGGACTCCGCGATTGGAATCGTGATCCAATCGAGACTCATCCTAGGATTCTATGACCCTGAATCGACTCCATAAAAAAGCTCCAAACATCCCCAAAGAAAATGACGCACCACACGCAATGTAATGAGACCCATAAACTCAAATTGTTACGCCTTAAACGCATACAAATCTCGAGGATGAGATTAATGTTTTTAATGCTGTAACATATCCCAAAGTTTTTGTTTTGATGATACCAAAACTTGGATTAAAAATGTACTAATGTTTTATATTGAGGCATGCAGGAAATTAAGAACAGGTTACGTTCGGAAGATCCGACATTCGGTTCGGACGGTCCGAAATTGTGCAATTCAGAAGCAAAATAGAAGCTGTTCGGAAGCTGCGAGGAGAGCGTTCGGACGTTCCGAAGACGTGATCGGACGTTCCGAACACAAGCAATCAAATCACTTCAATGCGGAGACAAATTGATATGACTGATTGATCGAGTAAGATTTCGGACGCTACGAAGGACATTTCGGACGCTACGAAGTGTTGAAGATTTCAAATCTCCGGAAACGCGGGAATGTTCGGACGGTACGAACTGGAGTTCGGACCTTCCGAAGCTGTGCATAGACGGTCTGAAAGAACTGTTCGGAAGCAACGAAGTTTGATCGGTCCCTCCGAAGCATATGTTCGGACCCTACGAAGTCAAGAACGGACGATCCGAAGTCATCCCAAAATTACGGAAATTGATTTCAATCACATCGGACGTTCCGAAGCATAAACAGAAGATCCGAACCTTGGCGTCCAAGACTAGTATAAATAGGCCTTTGAGGATGCATTTTCAATCAATTCACTCCACTCTCTCTTGTCTCTTACAAAGCTTTCTACTCTCTCTTGTGTGAGTTGATTAAAAGAGTTGTAATATCAAAAGAGTTGTAGAAAAAGAGTGAAAGTAATACTCCCGAGTGGGTTGTAAAGTTCGTGGCTATCCTTGGAGCCCTCAAGGCCAAGTAGACGCATCGAGGCGTGGTTGTAAAAGCTAGCTTGGAGCTCCTAAAGCCAAGTCGATATAGTGATACCTCGATCCTCATCGAGAAGGGGAGACGTAGACGATTCTTCGTCGAACTTCCATAAACATCTCTATCCCTCTTTACTTTACGCATTTACTTTACTACGCATTTATTTTACGCACTTACTTTACGCATTCATTTTATTTGTGATTGTCCCTCAAGTCTTCCGCTTGCAATTTTTGCAAACTCGTTTTAAAAACGCTAAAGGGCCTAAAAGAACCTATTCACCCCCCCTTTAGGTTCTTCACAAATTTTTGACACCAAATGCTTCATACGACTTCTAATACAACCAAGTGATATCGACATGAAACGACGCATCAAAACTTAACCAAACATCACAATCAAAATACTTAAATGCAGCAGCGATCACCCGTCGGTTCACAACGAAGCCTTTAACAATAAAACTTCAAGAACACATCAAGAACACATTTCAGAAAATTGTAGTTTGAGCAGTCTTACAAAAACAATCATAACTCACTCGTTTCTTATCCAACATTTACGAATTTACTGTCAATTCGAAGGTATCAAAAAGTACTACGTTTTATATGTTGAAATTTTTTCCATAAAATCGACCAAATTTCCGCAATAATCGAAAAGACAGCAGACACGTTTTTAGATCTAAAAATTTGGATCTAAAAATCATTTCAAACGTTTTTGCTCAAACCTTTTCAAAACATATATGGATTTTCATGTATAATAAACATTACAACACATAATATAACAGGATTGATGCAGAAACAAAAGAATATACATGCCTTTTGGTTTTTAAAACTTATGATACGGTGAATACTAAAGCGGTGCGATGCGAGAAGCGATCCGGCGACTAGAGGCACGGTTTTCTGCTGCTAAAAACACAAGTGATGGCTGAAATATTTTTGAAGGGAAAGGTGGCTGCTGATGTTGCAACAAGAACCCTAGGTCTTTCTTCTCAAAATAATGAAACAATAAAAACCAATGAAATGTGTGGGTGTGTGTTGAGGTGTAGCCGTGGGTGTGTGTGTTTATTAGTGTTAACGTGTGTGTGAGTGTTAATTAGGGCTAATTAGGTTAAATAAATAAATAATAACCAATACATGATAATTAGAATTCTAATACTCCAAATTTAATAAAATACACGTCTCAAATTCAAAGTTTTTTTTTTAAAAAAACCTCTAACAAATTAACTTAATATTTTGAAAGACTTAAAATCTTAAAATCACCTAATAATTGAACTAGACTTTAAAATGCTAAAACTAAATAAACCCTTTAAAATGTGTCAATCCTAACTGAAAATAAAATACCACATTTTAAAATAATCATAAATCATGCATTTCTAAAAATCAATTTAAACTTAAATAAAAAAATTAACAATTTAAATAAATGCATGTGTTTTACGTGTACTGATTTTGGACTCTACATTCTTGGATGAAATGATGTCTAATGTCAATGTGCTTTGTCCGAAAGTGAAACAGGATTGTATGTAATTTCTATTGCAGTTTTTTTGTCACAAAAGATAAGAGATTCAACAGTTTGAATGACATAACCCATAAGCTACTGTTGAATCCAGATCAATTGAGCACAACAACTCCTAGTTGCAAGATACTCTGTTTCAGCGGTTGATGTGGCAACAGACATTTGTTTGCTGCTGAACCAAGGTATTAATATGTCACCCAAAAAATGACACGAACCGCTGGTTCTCTTCCGGTCAATTTTGCATCCTGTGTAATCTGCCTCTGAACAACCTACAAGATTAAAGCTTGAATCTTTGGCATACCAAATACCCACATTAATAGTAACTTTAAGATATTTTAGAATGTTTTTAGCAACAGTGTAGTTTGATTGCATAGGATTAGCTTGAAAGCGTGTCCACAAACAAACTGCAAACATGGTGTATGGCCGGCTAACGGTCAGATATAGCAGTGAACCAATCAATCCTCGGTACATAGATGTGTCTACTGTGATTCCCTCTTCATCTTTGTCAAGTTTGATTGATGAGCTCATTGGGGTAGCAGCTTTAGAGCAATTTTCCATGCCAAACTTCTTTAGCATGTCTCTTGTGTGTTTGGATTGGTTAATGAAAATTTCATTTTCTGACTGCTTAACTTGCAGTCCTAGAAAGAAGTTTAATTCTCCCATCATGCTCATTTCAAACTGATCCTGCATCAACTTGTAGAATTTCTCCCATTGTTTGGGGTTAGTTGATCCCAATATTATATCATCGACATAAATTTGTATGAATAATGAATGGTCATATTTTGAAAATCTAAACAGTGTTTTATCAACCGTTTCAATTGAGAAATCATGATCAAGTAAGAACTTGGTTAAAGTGTCATACCATGCCCGTGGTGCTTGTTTTAAGCCATATAATGCCTTATCCAATTTATAGACATGATTAGGATGAGAGTGACTAACGAAGCCAGGTGGTTGTTCAACATACACTTCCTCATTAAGCAAATCATTTAAGAATTCTGATTTGGCATCCATTTGATACACCTTAAAGTTTTTGAATCTCACAAATGCAAGAAATATTCTAATTGCCTCTAGTCTAGCAACATGAGCAAATGATTCATCAAAGTTAATACCTTTCTCCTATCCATAACTTGTGCTACTAGTTTGGCTTTGTTTCTAACTATTAAACCGTTCTCGTCCATCTTGTTTCTAAAAACCCATCTCTTACAAATTACATGCAGATTAGTAGGTCGAAGAACTAAGTTCCATACTTTGCTTCTTTTGAATTGATTCAGTTCTTCCTGCGTAGCATTTTCTTGTTCCACCATTTCCTCCTCCATCTGATTCGTTTCTGGCAGATAATTGTTCACGGTTGATCCACCTGATGAGATTGTTCTTGGACGGTTGGACTTTGTCCAGAAACATGTTCGTCTGTTCTTTTCATATCTATCTCATGATCAATGATAGATTCAAGGTTAGCAGCATCTAATTTATTACTTAAATCATGAATGATGCTACTATTATTATCATGAGAGATAGATGATTCATCAAATACAATATGTATAGATTCTTCAGCACTAAGAGTTCTTTGATTGTATACTCTATAAGCTTTGCTCACTACTGAAGATCCGAAGAAGACACCATTATCAGATTTAGCATCAAATGCAGTCAAATGTTTCTTGACATTTTTATGTATAAATCACGTAGAACCAAATATGCGGAAGTATCCAATCTCAGGGCAAGCAGCAGATCTCATATGGAGTCTTTTCATGATTTTTGTTGAACATGCACCAATTATGCGTATAGCATGCAGTGTTGACAGCCTCTGTCCAAAATCTCTAAGAGATTCTAGACTCTGCTAGCATGGTTCTAGCTGCTTCTTTGAGGGTTCTATTTCTTCTTTCACCAACTCCATTTTGTTGTGGTGATCTGTCAGCTGAGAGCTCATGCTTGATTCCATGGTCCTCAAGATAGGAAGACAGGAGTTGTTTCAAGAATTCAGTTCTTCCATCATTCCTGATCCTATCCAACACTGCCATTTTATCATTCTGGAGTCTTTTGAGAAGTTTGATGAGATGAGCAGCGGTTTGATCTTTGGAACTTAAAAATATTACCCACGTGAATGGGGAGAAGTCATCAATTACCACTAGAGTATATTTCTTTTCCCCTAAGCTCATTACTGGTATGGGTCAAAAACAGATCCATGTGGAGTAGTTCCAAGCATTGAGCTGATGAGTTCCTTCCTTTATTCTTGAAGGTTGATCGAATCTTTTTACCTAGTTGACAAACATTGCAGATTCTATCTTTTTTCGAAATCAATGTTAGGCAAACCAGATAAAAAATTAAGTTTTCTGATAATGGAAATAGACTTGAAGTTAAGATGACTAAGCCGTTTATGCCATAGCCAATTTTTATTTCCCATAAAAGCGATGAAACAAGTAGGTGCATTTAATTTTTCATCATTACATCTCACCTTGTATGTGTTCTGTTCTCTAAGACTAGTCAGCACAATATTGCCTGCAACGGATTTAACCGTGCAAGTTTGCTTGTGAAACTCAATGATGTAACTGTTGTCGCATAGTTGACTTATGCTGATCAAGTCATAACATAAATTTTCAACTAAGAGTACCTCTTTGATAATAATTTTTTCGTGGGTAATCTTATCTTTACCCACTGCTTTACCTTTAGAATTATCACCAAAAGAGATTCTTGGTCCTTTGAAGTCGATGACTTCTGATACGAGATTTTTTTTTCCTGTCATGTGTCTGAAACAACTGATGTCCGAAAAACAAATGGATTCTTATAAGTTCTTCTTCTTTTGTACCTGAAATTATTGAAATAAGAACTTGTTATCCATATTTATTTGGGTCCTGAACTGATAACACCTTTCGGGACCCACACTTGGATTATTTAGATGGAATTTACAATGTGTGTCCCAAGATGGATGCGGTTAGGTGCATAATCTTGTGGTGTATATAGTGTTCTTTCTTTTGCAGTATGTTGTCTTGGTCGTTTGTCCTTGTTGCTCAATCTATGTCTCTTTTGAACAGGTCGGCTGTTGTATTGTCGGTTAGGTCTTATTTTGGAGTGATGCCTGGTTGAACTTGGTTTTCTGTGGGACCAATATGAACCATTATGAACGGTTAGATCTGGCAAGCGTCTAAGCCAAGATCGGTTGGATTTTTCATTCTCAAATTCAACATATCCTAGACCACGTCGCCTTCCATTGTTCTCAAAATTTACATTCTGGTTGATTTGAACTTCAGGCTCGTTATTTTCATGTACCATACTAGATCTGATAAATTTAATTGATTTTAAACTGTCATTTTCTAGTAGTGGTTGAGTTTGTGCTTCAAAGGTGTTGCACTCCTTCATGTTATAACCGAGCCCAGTTCTATCTCCACATGGTTTTTGCATCTCATGCATCCTTTCAAGGGAAGCAGATGACGTATTCCATGAGTTCACTGTGTTTATCAACCTTTTATTTTCTTTCAACGTGGTATGGAATAATCTTCGCAAGTCATCATTCTCAACCGCTAACAGACTTAACTTGATTTTCAAATTGTCAACCTCCTTTTTCTGCAAGCAGCTGGAGAGGGTTAAATTTTTTTTCAAGTCTTTTTTTAATGCCTTAGCCTCGTCAAATTGCTGTGATAGTCTCTTATCATTCATCATTTCATGCAGTGCTGTGACAAGATCATCCCGTGTAAATTCCAAGGAGTCAATGTCAAATACCATATCTTCGGTAGATTCTGATACTTCACCAGCCATGAGACACTTGACTGTGGGTCGACTTAGACTCACAGTCAAGTGTGGTATTTGACATTGACTCCCTCTGAGGAATCTTTGAGTGAAAGCGACGATAAGACACTTTACTGTCTCATCGTCGCTTTCACTCAAAGATTCCTTGGAGATGGACTGCTCTGAATCTAAGTCGACCCACTTGCTTTTTCCTTCCTCTGCAATTAAAACTCGCAGATCTTTCTTTTTGATGAAATTCTTATCGTCTTTGGACCGTTTTCTTTCAACGGGTCTCTTCTCATCTTTCTTCAACCTGTTGCATTCTGCAATGAAATTGTAACGCCCCAAAAATTTTAAGGTCCACGTAAACCACATGCATGCAATTATTAAATTATCTGGTATTTCAATTAAATGTTTTAATTCCATAAATTAATTATGTGACATGCATGTTTATTTGCTAAATATGATTTTATTGTCATCATGCATAAAATTGTATTTTTAAGGATTATTCAAGCGACGATCGAGGAGCGGGGACTGAGGGCTGAAGAAAATGTAAAATATTTTTATTAAATAATTATTTTTAATTATTTAAAAGATGGTCGATACTTTTTAGTATTTTTGAAAATAAAGGGTTTTGAAGTGATTTCATACGCCGGGACGTAAATTTTATTGGTGTTGGTTTTTTTTTCAACTAAAATACGAACTTTTTGGTAACCCGGCTAATAAATTCACAAACTTACTTTAACCAATGTATTTTTATATTTTAATTATGCACCTAATGGGCTTATTTACCTACCTAATGGGCCTAAGCCTTATTAGTAACTAATTAAGTGTATATAAAGTATTATAATACCCCATAACCCACCCTTGGAACCCCAAGTCTCGGCCACACAATTTTAATATTCTGAAACTCTCCCCCACCCCCAATACACGATACACACACCTTCAATATTTGAAAGAAAATTTCGGTGGAAGTTCAAGGGTTCAAGCCTAGGTCCGCCGTCACCGTCCTTCGCAATCGTCGACGGAATTTCGTGCGTAAATTACGCAAAGGCACGCCATACATCTCCTTTTCTCATCTATCACACCATACTATTGTTTTGAATTACTTTGTATGAAAACATGATCCTTTTTTTGAACAAATTCGTTTATGCATTCTCATGTGTTTAAGGTATGAATTTATGTCCCAAAATCATGTTTTTATATTGTGTAAAGGGGCTGCCATGATTAGGAATGGAAAGGGGAAGGTTTATACACGTCCTAATATTCTAGAAAACACACGCACGGACTGCACATAGAAATAGAACAAAGCTGGACCCAACTTCACGTGATGGTGGCTGTGCGTTTGGTTAAGGGGAAGGTAATGCATGGCATGGGTTTGGTTGGGACCAGGGCTTGGCTGGGGTTTGTGAGGGGTCAAGGGAAGAGTCCTAGCCATGCTAGGACTCGAGCTAGGTGGGCTGGGAGGAGTCTTTGTTGACAAGGACTCCACCCGAGAGTAGTTTAAGGGAAGCGCATGTTTTGCTGGTTCAGGGAAGGAAGTAGCTCGGCTAGGGGGCTTTGGGGCTGGGCTAGGCTAGGTCCTTAGGGTCTTATGATAAACATAAAAATTGTACATTAATTAAATGTTTTATAATATAAATATATAGTTTTTGTTTTATTAAATTTTTAAATATTATATGTTTTATAATAAATTGTATAAAATATAAGTTGTTGTGTAATTATAAGTTTTTACTATTTTTACAGGTTCGATAAAACAAGAATAACCTTGGCGTTGCAAATGGGATTAAGATGATTCTTGGACCTGTAGAAAGTTGATGTTAATATCTACAATATTGGTGGCAAGCATGAGATAAAAATCCTCTCACAATTGGGATCAAATTAAGCAACAATTAAAGTTACCGAAGGAGTGGCAGTTTTACCATGCTCTAGTATTTTGACCATATCTCTCAAACTACTTGGTCAAATATTCTGAAAAAATACCACAACTAGACAACTTAATTATCCACATGTTTCATTTTATGTGAAGAAGAAAATTCGGAGAAGATGCTTGTCAAAAGTGATGTGCAATATAATATTAATTTCTTGGAACACCAATGAAGACTTATGTGTAAAAAATAATATTTTATTTGTGGTTGTCTCCCCAAATTTGGCTATAAATAGGGGTGCATTGTAATGTATTGAGATATCCCTCATTCTATGAACAAATCTTTGAGTTCATAATATTTCTCTCTATATTTTTCTTTTATTTCTTCATTTAAATATAATTAGCATGTTAATTTCATATTCAAAGTTTTACACTTTGAATAATGAATAGCTAACTTCCTAAAGTTGAGATGATAAGGTGAAGCTCTTGGCATGATAATAAGGTTATTATAAGGTAAGAATCTATGTTTTATATTATTTAATCATTATTTATTGTTTATGTTATATTTATTTCTTTAAGCATTTTTATACCCTACTTATAAGTGGGAGTTTTGATTTATTGTTGCTATATGTTACACTAAATTCTTGGAACCATTTAAATGTTAGTTTGGTATTACCAACCATTTAAAATGGATGCCTTGAGTTATTATATATAAATATATTATAATACTAAATTCTTGGAACCATTTAAATGTTAGTTTGGTTTTACCAACCATTTAACTTGGATTCCTTGATTTATTATATATGAATATATTATAGTATTAATTTATTGGTACCATTTAAATGTTTGTTTGGTTTTACCAACCATTTAAAGTGGGAACCTTGATTTAGTGTTTACAAATATATATAGCACAATAAATACTTGACCACATTTATAAGTTTTGGTATATATTATGTACTTATAAGATTATAATTTATAACATAATATAAATATGATTATTTAATATATTGGAACCATTTTATTAAGTGGATTTCAATATTGTTCGTTAATGTTAACTTTATTAAAATACCAAGAGTGGATCCTTTAATCTCAACTACTTAAATTTAAATTTGAACAATTAAAATTTACCCATTAAAGATTCAATTAAAATTAAAAAGAAACAAAAACAAAAACAAAAAGACATTGTAGTGGACTTGTAATTACCTTAGCTTCCCTGTGGATACGATATTCGGACTCACCGAATTATACTACTTGTGGACAACCTGCTCTTGGGAGTGCAACAATCAAAGTCGCAACATCTTAAGATGGTGCACAAGGGTCTGGACAGGGGCTGGTGCGGCCTGGTTCGTTGCTGGTCGAGAAGGAACATGAAGAAGCGTGGATAGCATGTTCGCGCGCAGGCTGCTGGTTTCTTCAGGCGGCTGGTGCGCGGCTCAGGGGCTCGGGCTTGGGGTGGCTCGGGTCTGGGGCTGGTCTAAGGACAGTAAAGTTCATGGGTGGTCGGCAGTTAGGAGGCTGGAGTGTTGGATCTCGGTTTCTACACGCCCAAACGCAGCGGAAGTTTTAAAAATTTTATTTATTTTGACAATCAAAATATATTTTGGGCGCTCGTATGATTTTATCATAAACATTCATAGGATGTTAAAGAATTATACCTTTGGTGAATAATTTCACGTGGCTTCAACTATTCCGGTGTTAGCGGATATAGCTCTTGTTGAAAATCCTTCACGTGGCTCCAACTATTCCGGTGTTAGCGGATATAGCTCTTGTTGAAAATCCCTACGAACTTTCTTCGATTTCCTTCTATCAAGTCCACGACTTGTTGAAAATCCCTACGAACTTTCTTCGATTTCCTTCTATCAAGTCCACGACCAGAATATTTGATCCTCTTCCAAATAGCACTAGAATATTTGGAAGATATTTTGCGTAGGAGAGAAAATAATTGAAAGACGGCTCAAACTTTTATTCTTTTTCTTGGCCGAGAAATATTTTGGGAGAATTGTTCAATTGTGATCCTCGAAAAATCCCAAATCCATGAATTGGAGGCTACCCTTTTATTCTAGATAATTGCATGCCATTAGAATAATATATTCTAATTATCTTTCTAATCTATTATTTACTTAATTAATCCAATTAATTAAGTAAATTTAAGATTCTAAAATGCATGCCTTATCAAATACAATCTCGATGCATATCTTATGGTGGCTAGGTTTTTAGGTCTCCCATTTAAATAAAACATCTATGGCCTAATTACCATAATAAAATAATTGGACCCATTTAATTAACATTAATGATCTTAATTAATTAATTGGACTAGTCCAAATAGTTTAATTAATTAATCAAAGTCCATTAAACTTTAATTATTTAATATATTGGACTTGTACTCCTACAAGCCCATTAAATATATTACCCACCATATTTAATTTATTATTTAATAAACTCAACCTTTGAGCTTTAATAAATTAAATACATTATAAATTCAACATTTGAACTTATTATTTAAATTATAAATTCAACTCCTTGAATTTTTATCACCTCCAAAATTTAATATTTAATAAACCCAACATTTGAGTTTAATAAATTAAATTCTCATTTTTTTTTATAAATTCAACACCTTGAATTTATTATCTCAAAATTTAATTATCATAAATTCAACTCCTTGAATTTACTATATAATATAAATTCAACTCCTTGAATTTATTCTCTCAACGGGAACAAACGATCCAGTGCTTGTGTGACCCTCAATGGTTCAGGGATACAGCTAGCCGTGAGTTCACAACTCTTTGTGATTCAGGACATAATCCTTTATTCGGGCTTACCCTAGTTAGCCCCATTCTTTTCATCAACACTTTGATCAAGAATGTCAGAACTCATTTCTGATTGCACCCATCGGATCATGGTAAGAGCGTCTAGTAGCATCGCCCCATGATCCCCTAGGTATCACTGATAGTGCCTGCAAGAACCAGTCGATTATGATTAAAGTACAGTACGGTCCCTTCATCTCATATATCCCGATTGAATCTGCAACCATTGGTTCATCGAGGGTTGCATATTAATTCGATAACTATGTGATAACTATAATAGTGGCATCGCGTGTACTATTTGAGAACTCTTTCTCTAACGTACATCTCATACTCTGGCCAGAGATTCCATGCACTATTATTTCATTAGATCACACAGGATATCCACACCCGTAGGTGAGCGATGAATCCCCGACTACAATGCACTGGCTCCTATATGTGTCGCGACTGTACCCAACCTCGCCACCTGATGACTCTCCTGGAGTCGGTAAACGAGTCAAAGCACAGCCCTAGCATATAGAGCCTCAGTGTTGTCCCGGGTCATAAGGACTAATGGTGTACAATCATAACCACGAACTTATCCTTTCGATGAATGATAACCACTTGGAAAGTCCGAGGGAGGGTTGTTCGGTATAATCATCATATGACTACCCATCTGTATGTTTGGACATCTCTATGCCCTTACCAAGAAACGCAGTACACAACATCACATATGCTAGTCTCGAGCTCAAGCGACCTTTATCCATGTTTTAGGCGGCTGAATCGACTAGGAACGAATTTAGAATATGAAGTGTTTACAAATGAGTTTCAACATCGAATTACGATTCATTTGTATCAAAGCATAATCAAGGACTTTATCTATGCTGCTTCCATGGGTATACAGATAAAGTATAACGAAGACCATAAAAAGTTAAATTATATTAAAATAAAGATTGTTTATTTCACTTGAGTCAATAAATTCCCTAGCCAACCGTTGGCTTGCAGGGCATCTACTCTTACAATCTCCCACTTGCCCTAGAGCCAACTACCCTTAATCCCATTGCTTCGCGATGCTTTTCAAACAATGGTCCTGGCAAGGGCTTTGTAAGTGGATCAGCAACATTATCTGCAGAGGGGACTCTTTCGATTGATATGTCTCCCCTTCCCACAATCTCCCGGATGATGTGGAATTTCCTCAGTACATGTTTGGATCGCTGATGAGACCTTGGTTCCTTTGCTTGCGCAACGGCACCAGTGTTGTCGCAGTACACCGGGACTGGATCAACTCCATTAGGAATAACGCCCAACTCTTGGACAAAATTCCTCATCCAAACTGCCTCTTTGGCTGCAGCAGATGCAGCAATGTATTCAGCTTCAGTGGTGGAATCCGCAACGGTATCTTGATTGGAACTTTTCCAAGAGACAGCCGCACCATTAAGCATGAATACAAAACCAGAGGTCGATTTCGAATCATCTACATCACATTGGAAGCTAGAATCAGTGTAGCCTTCAAATTTTAATTCTCCACTCCCATAGACCATGAACAAGTTCTTAGTCCTTCTCAAGTACTTAAGAATGTCTTTCACGGCCTTCCAATGCATTGGACCAGGGTTCGCTTGATATCTGCTTGTAACACTCAAAGCGTAAGCAACATCAGGAATCATACCATACATAATACTACCAATAGCTGACGCATATGGAATACGTGTCATCATCTCTATCTTTTCATCAGTTTTGGGACACATAGCTTTAGAAAGAGTAATACCATGACACATTGGTAAGTATCCTCTCTTGGACTCTTCCATAGAGAATCGTTTTATGATGGTATCGATATATGTGGCTTGGGTGAGCCCCAACATCCTTTTTGATCTATCTCTATAGATCTGTATTCCCAATACATAGGATGCTTCACCCATGTCCTTCATGGAGAATTTACTGACTAACCATACTTTAGTTGATTGCAGTAATCCTACATCATTCCTAATGAGCAGGATATCATCAACATAAAGTACTAGGAATGTCACTACACTCCCACTAACCTTCTTGTACACGCACGGTTCCTCAGGATTCTAAGCAAAACCAAACTCTTTGATAGTGCTATCAAATCTGAGGTTCCAACTCCTTGACTCCTGCTTGAGACCATATATTGATCTCTGAAGTTTGCATACCTTATGCTCACTTCCTACTGATGTGTGTCCCTCAGGTTGAGACATATAAATTTCCTCTTTGATGTCTTCATTGAGGAACACAATCTTTACATCCATTTGCCATATCTCATAGTCATACCATGATGCTATGGCTAGTAGGAATCTAATGGACTTAAACATAGCAACTGGTGAAAAGGTTTCTCATAGACAACTCCTTGCCTTTGAGTATAACCTTTTCCAAGCAGTCTTACTTTGAAGGTCACTACCTTCCCATTCGCCCCAAGCTTTCTTTTGTAGATCCATTTGCACCCTATAGGAACGATTTCCTCAGGTTGATCTACCAACGTCCAGACTTGGTTTGAATACATAGAGTCCATTTTTGACTGGATGGTTTCAAGCCATTTGGTTGAATCAGTATCAGATATTGCTTGCTTAAAGTTCATTGGATCATATCCAACACAAGACTCATCATGGTCTTGTTCATGAAGAAGCGTATATCTAGCAGGTGGTCTAATAACCCTATCAGACCTCCTAGGAGCTTGTACTTCAACTACTGGTTGTTGGAGATTAGGTTCAAATACTATAGTTGAGGGAGTATCTTGAATTTCTTCAAGTTCTATCATCTTGCCTTTTTCTATCTAATAGAAATTCCTTTTCCAAAAAGGTGGCATTTCTTGAAACAAACATTTTGGTTCATTGGGATGATAGAAATAATATCCAACAGAATTCTTTGGATATCCTACAAAGTAGCACAAAGTGGATCTACTATCCAACATGTCTCCCACTGTCTGCTTCACGTAAGCAAGACATCTCCGTATTCTCATGTAAGAATATTTGGGAGTTTTTCCCATCCATATCTCATATGATGTTTTATCCACTGCTTTAGTATAGACATTATTCAACAAAATTGCCGCAGTTTCAAGCGCAAAGCCCCGAAAAAATGTAGGCAATTCAGTGAATCTCATCATTGATCGAACCATGTCCAACAAGGTTCGCTTACAATGTTCAGAAACACCAGTCAATTGTGGTGTTACTGGTAAAGTCCACTGTGAGAGAATCTCATTCTCTTTTAGATAACCCAAAAATTCAGCACTTAAGTATTCTCCACCTCGATCAGATCGAAGTGCCTTAATACTTCTTTCTAGCTGATTTTGTACTTCAGATCTGAATTCTTTGAACTTTTCAAATGCTTCTGATTTGTGTTTTATCAAATAAACACACCCATACCTCGAATGGTCATCAGTAAAGGTAATGAAGTAGGATTGCCCATATTTTGTGCTAACACTTAGCGGGCCACAAACGTCTGTGTGGATCAAATCCAGTAGACCATGTGGACGTTCCATGTTTCCATTGAATGGAGTCTTAGTCATTTTTCCTTTTAGACAGGACTTACAAGCATGTAGAGAATTTATGTCTGACAAGTCAAACATGCCTTCTTCCACTAGCTTGTGCATCCTTCTTTGGGAAATATGACCTAGTCTAGCGTGACATATTTGTGTGGGATTTGGATCATCTAACTTTCTTTTGTTTGTTGTTGAAATCATTTTTACTCGAACATTCACTTATCATTTCCAGAACATTTCTGGCGCATATAATTTCTTATGTCCGGACCTCTTGCAGTGAAATAAATATGTTCTGACTTATCGGGCTTTGTAGGCCTTTTAAGTGTCTTTTAGAGTTTGCTTCTTATTGGGTTTTTCTTGTGAGGGGCAGAACATTTCTTTCCCTTACATTGCGGGCCACTTTTGTTCATGTCAACAAGCCCAACTAGGAAACAACATTTTCCTATTTTATGATGACTTCATAAGTCATAAGCACGTTGAATAGCTCTTCAAGGCTATCATCAATTTTATTCAAATTGAAGTTCAACATAAACCCGTCAAATGATAAAGAGAATGACAACAAATTGATGTTATCAATTAACTCGTTAGGAATCACATATTCCAGGCTCACCACTTTCTCATTAAACCCAATCATATATACACCACGCTCATGGGCCAAAGTCCCATCTTGCATGCGTGTACTCATGAGCTTTTAAAAGTGGTGTGCATCATTGTACGAGTTTCATGCACCATGCAACTCTTGCACGTGCATTCGAATGTCAGCAACATTCAAAATTTTCTCAAACTGTCCCTACAGTTCATTTGATATAGAAGCGAGCACATTACACTTTAGCTTGCACACTATGGTCCCACCATCTTGCATGCATTGTCAGTTCAACAAGACTGACATTAGTGTGTATGTCATTTTCTCCGAACCCAGAACAATTTTCCCAACCAGTCTTGAAATTAGATTCGGTTAGCTTGTTAATAACAAAAATTATTACGTGACGAAATCGAAAATATACTGATATGGAAACAGAATAATAGTTGCTGATTATTTTAAAATAATTTTAAGATATAAAATATGGATTTTAATTTTATAAATCTCCCTCCCACTATTTTGACATTTCCATCACCCTCTGATGAAAAAGGGAAATCGTATTTCCTTAGTGGGCACGTAGAGTCCAATTAGCCAATTATAATCCCGAATAATATCAGCCAATTATAATTTCTAAAAGGTAGAATCCAATTGCATCCATATGCAACCTCCGCGTGTTTTGCCTCACGTTTAATAAGGACCCAATAATATGACGTCGTTTATTTTCGCGTGTCAAACTAACCCATCAATGTTGAATTGTAGTAGACGGTCGCCATGAGATCCCCCAATAATATGAGCCGAAGTCATGGGAGTTCCACTCAATTCACATCATATGTCCGGTGGAAGTCACAGCTTTCCGGCGTCCAGGCCTCCCCAATAATATGAGCCAGACACTGTCCGCGGGTAGCGATCAACATGCAACCACGGTTGATGGAAGGCAAGAAAAAAATTAAACTCTTTTAATTTTTACTTAGTCGGTTTGATATAAATTTTGAATCATATTCAAAATGAGGGATTTTAATTTTAAAATTGTCTCATCATTTTATTTTAAAAATCGTGTGCCATTAATTTGTATGTTTGCCGGATTCATGCAACTATATTATATAATAATATACATACATGCATACTACTATATATCGTATATATATCATAATATGACATTCAACAATAAATAATGATGATCGATCGCCAACACTATTAGATCCATGTGAGCCAGACATGGATCCAGGTCCAAAACCTAGGTGAATGCAGGGATGCAAATGCAACAATTACAAGAGCTTCCAATATTTTACATGTCTTCATTTTGATCATCGGGCCCACCATCTTCCAGTCTTGATCTCCCACTATTTCTAATATTACATTTAAATAGCCATGGCACATAAGGGATACATCTCATGGGGTGGGAACGGGCCATAAACCAGGCCCACTTTAATAATATCAAATATTTAAAAAAATAAAACAGTAAAATATCCTAACATACACCTAACAAATTGGTCAAAGCTCTCGATCATCCTTCATGCATTTAATATCAAATATTAACATCAATTTAATTAAACAATTTAATTAATTGATAAATCATATATCTAATAATTTTATCACTAACCACCACAATTATTAAAGGATTTAATAAATTAAATAAACTCCTTTATTTAATTTCCAATTAAATCAATAATAATTGATTTCTTGTAAAAACTCATTTTTACCATAAATAATTAAAATCATATTCTAATTATTTATTTCATAAGAAAATTATTAATTTTCTAAAAATTAATTTCCTGAACAAAAATTGAACTAATATTAAAAAATATCAATTTTACCCAAAAATTTGAAAAATCAGAAAATTAAACCCTGGGCCCAAACAATTCAAGCCCATAATCCAAAACGGTTCCCGAGACACTCCCGGGCAGCCGCCCCCGCTGCCCGAACGTTTCCGGCAGCCGCAAGGGCCCTGTGCGCGCAGCGTGCGGACGTTCCGCACGCCGCGCGCGCTGTGCGGAAGCTCCGCACAGCGTGCGCTCGCGCAGCCGCGCGCTGTGCTGACGCTCCGCACAGCGCGCGCGCGCTGCACTGTGCGTGCAGGCGCGCACAGTGCGCTGCCCGGAAAAGTTCCGGGCAGCCCCAAATTTTTTTTTTTTTTGTTTCGAAAATCTGTAAAAATAAATTTATGGTGCATCAATTTTTCTGAAAATTTTTCTTGTGTGGTTAGAAACAAATTATTCAATATAATTTAAAATCATACGATTCAGAAAACCTGGCTCTGATACCACTGTTGGATCTCGGTTTCTACACGCCCAAATGTAGCGGAAGTTTTAAAAATTTTATTTATTTTGACAATCAAAATATATTTTGGACGCTCGTATGATTTTATCATAAACATTCATAGGATGTTAAAGAATTATACCTTTGGTGAATAATTTCACGTGGCTCCAACTATTCCGGTGTTAGCGGATATAGCTCTTGTTGAAAATCCCTACGAACTTTCTTCGATCTCCTTCTATCAAGTCCACGACCAGAAGATTTGATCATCTTCCAAATAGCACTAGAATATTTGGAAGATATTTTGCGTAGGAGAGAAAATAATTGAAAGACGGCTCAAACTTTTATTCTTTTTCTTGGCCGAGAAATATTTTGGGAGAATTGTTCAATTGTGATCCTCGAAAAATCCCAAATCCATGAATTGGAGGCTACCCTTTTATTCTAGATAATTGCATGCCATTAGAATAATATATTCTAATTATCTTTCTAATCTATTATTTACTTAATTAATCCAATTAATTAAGTAAATTTAAGATTCTAAAATGCATGCCTTATCAAATACAATCTCGATGCATATCTTATGGTGGCTAGGTTTTTAGGTCTCCCATTTAAATAAAACATCTATGGCCTAATTACCATAATAAAATAATTGGACCCATTTAATTAACATTAATGATCTTAATTAATTAATTGGACTAGTCCAACTAGTTTAATTAATTAATCAAAGTCCATTAAACTTTAATTATTTAATATATTGGACTTGTACTCCTACAAGCTCATTAAATATATTACCCACTATATTTAATTTTTTATTTAATAAACTCAACCTTTGAGCTTTAATAAATTAAATACATTATAAATTCAACAATTGAATTTATTATTTAAATTATAAATTCAACTCCTTGAATTTTTATCACCTCCAAAATTTAATATTTAATAAACCCAACATTTGAGTTTAATAAATTAAATTCTCATTTTTTTTTTATAAATTCAACACCTTGAATTTATTATCTCAAAATTTAATTATCATAAATTCAACTCTTTGAATTTACTATATAATATAAATTCAACTCCTTGAATTTATTCTCTCAACGGTAACAAACGATCCAGTGCTTGTGTGACCCTCAATGGTTCAGGGATACAGCTAGCCGTGGGTTCACAACTCTTTGTGATTCAGGACCTAATCCTTTATTCGGGCTTACCCTAGTTAGCCCCATTCTTTTCATCAACACTTTGATCAAGAATGTCAGAACTCATTTCTGATTGCACCCATCGGATCATGGTAAGAGCGTCTAGTAGCATCGCCCCATGATCCCCTAGGTATCACTGATAGTGCCTGCAAGAACCAGTCGATTATGATTAAAGTACAGTACGGTCCCTTCATCTCATATATCCCGATTGAATCTGCAACCATTGGTTCATCGAGGGTTGCATATTAATTCGATAACTATGTGATAACTATAATAGTGGCATCGCGTGTATTATTTGAGAACTCTTTCTCTAACGTACATCTCATACTCTGGCCAGAGATTCCATGCACTATTATTTCATTAGATCACACAGGATATCCACACCCGTAGGTGAGCGGTGAATCCCCGACTACAATGCACTGGCTCCTATATGTGTCGCGACTGTACCCAACCTCGCCACCTGATGACTCTCCTGGAGTCGGTAAACGAGTCAAAGCACAGCCCTAGCATATAGAGCCTCAGTGTTGTCCCGGGTCATAAGGACTAATGGTGTACAATCATAACCACGGACTTATCCTCTCGATGAATGATAACCACTTGGAAAGTCCGAGGGAGGGTTGTTCGGTATAATCATCATATGACTACCCATCTGTATGTTTGGACATCTCTATGCCCTTACCAAGAAACGCAGTACACAACATCACAGATGCTAGTCTCGAGCTCAAGCGACCTTTATCCATGTTTTAGGCGGCTGAATCGACTAGGAACGAATTTAGAATATGCAGTGTTTACAAATGAGTTTCAACATCGAATTACGATTCATTTGTATTAAAGCATAATCAAGGACTTTATCTATGCTGCTTCCATGGGTATACAGATAAAGTATAACGAAGACCATAAAAAGTTAAATTATATTAAAATAAAGATTGTTTATTTCACTTGAGTCAATAAATTCCCTAGCCAACCGTTGGCTTGCAGGGCATCTACTCTTACATGGAGGTGTCCTATTCCAATTAGGAATTCTAGAGATGCTAGGAAGACACCCTCAACACATGCAGAAAAGTGGTCCAATTTCCAGGGGTGTTTTGGGCAGGCCAAGGCTGGTTTTTTTGGGCTCAGCTTGAACAGTAGGGTCCCTAGATGGGTTGGCTAGGTTTTGGCTCAAGTTGGCTCGGGCGTGGCTCGAGTAAATTAGAAGATGGCTCGGTGCGTGCGCTTAGGTGTCATATTTCGAAATAAAAGAACTAAAAGCGAATCCAAGGGTCCACGGGGGTGGCTCATGACTTGGAAGGGTAGAATAAATCATCAAAAGGTTATGTTTAAAATTTGGGATCAAAATAACGAGTTTTGGATTTATTCAGAATTTAATCGCCGCACGAAACGTTAATTAACGAGTTAATTGAAAAGCCTAGTTTTAAGCTTTATAAAATTATGAAAAATTAGGTTTAAGCTTAAATAATTATTTTAAGTCTAAGTTTTTTAATTGGAAATTTTATATTAAGGTTTGGTTTAATTCGGGATTAAAACACATTAATACGTCACATTTAAAGATTAATGTAAAAGTCATCGATTTAAGCTAAATAAAAATATGAGAAAATTCATGTAAGCTTAAATAATTATTTGGGACATGTTATAGTCAATTAAATTAAGAAAAAGTCAAAAACGGAAAATTAGACGTCCAGGGGTAAAACAGTCTTTTTACACCTGGTAATTAGCAAAGGTCATGGCAGTGCCCGAAATGCTGTTTTTATGATATTAAGATTATTTTTAAATGTTTATGAAATGTTCATGATTAAATTATGATTTTTAAATGTCTATTTGATATTTAGGATTGAGGGAAGACATTTAAAATACATGTTGCATGCTTGGTTTCAAAATGAAAATGTAAATATTATTCACGATTTTTATAAAGTGATGTGAATGAAAAATGTTGAAGGAAGTGAAGTGATTGTGACTAGTTCGTTAATGGTGGCGACGTCGTGAGGGTTATGGTCCCAGTGGGAGCCCGACGATCGTGTTTCCGTCATTGCGAATATGAGGTTTGAGGTAAGAATGGGAATATCGTGAGGGGAGAAGGCCACAAAGGGAGCCCATTTATGGGAAAAGGCCCCAGAGGGAGCCCCGACGATCGTATTTCTATTCGATCATGTCAGGCCAAGGCTCAGTTGACCGGTGAGAGTGTCGCTGATGTCCCCGCCGCCCAGTACTGTGGTTTTATATAGATGGATCCATCGTCATGTCATGCCATGTTGAGGAAAGTCACAATTAATGATCTGAATTCAACAAAGGAAAAAGGAAAATGTTTATGATCATGAAAAATTTTTATGTCATGTCATGTTGAGGAAAAAGGAAAATGTTATGGTTTATGAAATGAATCATGAAAATATTTATGAAAATGTTTATGTTTAAATTTATGCATCTTCATGAAAACGATATTTTAAGTACAATTATTTTTCACCGTTATATGTTGATTGTATTACGTATTACTCGTTATAAAGATTATGGTGTGTTGAGTCTTTAGACTCACTAGGTGTGATGGATGCAGGTGGTATTGAGGGAGGACTTGATGGGTGATACTACTGGACTGAAGGTGCACACAACCCGAGGACCAGCGCTACATTTTCCGCATTATACTTTATGATTTAAGTTAAAGATTTTTAAGATTATTTATTTATGCTTTTGAGAGATTCTTGAGAGGTTTAGTATGGGCATTACTTTTCAAATTATTGTTTTTTAGGTTTGGTAAAACAGTAGACGATTTTACTTTACGACTATTTCACTTAATTTTCAAAATGCTAGATGGTTGATATTTTATTTTAAAAGGGTAGAATATTTTATAAAAATATTTTCGTGTGATATATGCACATGGTTGAAAATTGAGTGTTTTAAAAAAAAATTCTAGTACTTTTAAAGCAACAAAAAGGACAGGACGTTTCAGAAATGCCCCTTTTTCACACAGTTAAAACAAGCTTGACCATCATAAGTATGGTCCTTCTTGTAATATGGTTTAGTAATTTGATATTGACTCTTACGCATAAATTCATCAAATCTTTTAACAAACATAGCTTCATTTCTTAGTTGCTCAGCTGATTTCTTACTTGTTGACTCTTCAGCCAGAAGAGTCACTGTGAGTACTGCCAGAGCTTTGGTTTTCTTGGATGTAGATGGTTCTTCTTCAGTTCTGATTCCAAGCTCGAACTCATATGCTTTGAGATCGGAAAAAAGATCATGAAGCTCCATTTTGTTCAGATCTTTTGATTCCCGCGTCGCTACTGTCTTGACATCCCATTTTCTAGGAAGATCTCTCATTACCTTCAAGGCAATTTCATGGTTAGGGTATTCTTTTCCTAGAGAAATAAGTTAATGATGCTAACCCGTTCATCGAATTCCGAGAGATTTTCTCCTGGCTTGATTTTGGCGTTGTCAAATTTCTGGATTTCATTTGTTAGTTTATTTTCTTTGGTCTGATCGTTTCCTTCACATAGTTATGTGATTTCTTCCCAGATCTCTTTAGTTGTGGAGCAAGTTTTAATATTGGCAAACATATTCTTGTCCAGAGTTTTATAGAGGATATCCTTGGCCACTTTTTCATGGTTTGTCTTCTTCTTGTCCTCAGTTGTTCATTCAGATCGATGTTTTTAAACCATCTGGGAAGCACCTTCAGTTATAGCCACAGCTGGATTGACTTTCAAAATCTTCATAGGCCCATCATTGATTACATATCACATGTCATCTTCCTGAGCAGCTAAATATTCCTGCATGCGGATTTTCCAGTCATCATAGTCTTCTTTAGAAAACATGATAATTTTGTTAAATGATGCCATAAAGATTGTAAATATTAAAGTTCAAGAAAACCCACTCTGATACCACTTGTTAGGATCGGGAAAGATTTTAGGGGGAGGGGGGTTGTGTGAATAAACTCTTTAAAAATTGTTGTTTTTTTAATAAAAATTTCAATACTTTTTAGGCAATTGAAAGTTTTTCTCGAACGGTTAGAAATATGAATCAATTGAAAAGTGCGGAGAATGGTTCAAAATTTCTAAAGATAAATGCAACCGGTTGGTTAGCTTGTTAACAAGAAACTGTGTGAAATATAAGTACTTGTAGAAAGTAAGGACACGTGATTTTATGGATGTTCGGAGATAAAAATCCTATGTGACCCCTTCTTCTTCTTTAAGAAGGATTCCACTAAAAGTCTTTGGCTTTACAAACTATTGCAAGCCCACTCCATTCAGGAGTTATCATACTGTCTGTTTCGGAACTTTTAGTGATCACTTTACACTTCTGGATATTTAAGAACCCTTGGTTCACCAGACAACGCAATAAATCATATAACTACAGGCTACTGATGTAAAGAAACAATATGTTTTGAGTAGCACGAAGTTGATCCTTGAATGATTAGATATCTTTATGTTGATTGCATGCTTGATGAGCTTTTAAATATATGAACTTTAGGTGCGCTCAAAATATTCAAGTATGCAAGCTTAGTGATGCAACAATTGCGCGGTTTGAAAAGCTTGATCAATCTTAATTGATCGATCTATCTGCTATATTAATCTAGTCTTCTTTTATAAGCTATCATTCCAACGGTCGAGAAAGATATGTAATGTAAACATGTAGCTTTGGAATGATGTGTCACTATCAACTGCAAAAAAAATTAGATTTTCTTCAGTAAACATTTAATGTTCTCTTTGCTTGTGCAGCTTTGAATCTCGTTCCTTTGAAAATTTGTTGCTGAACATCCTTTTGTAATAATTGTTAGCTCCTTCAGAACTTGTAGGATATTTAATCGATCTTTCCGTTTTGGGATACTGACATAAATATAAAGATCTTTATCGAGACTGGTGCAGTACATGGTTGACTTGTAGCAGTGTAAAACCATTGAATGTCCTAATCCGGTAAGAGAATGTCTCTCATTAAATGAACAATGAATAGTTCTTTAATGAAGAGGTTTGGAATCTTTGAGCAGCCGGTCGAAAAGCTTCTAACAGTTGAAACTTTTTCAAGCTGTTGAGATGCTTTAGGAGGTTGAGCTCCAAGCGGTTTGAAGTGTTCCTGTTATACAAAATAAATTGCGGCTGTTTTCTGAAACGGTTAGGTGTTGTTTTATTTTTTCAATCACCAAACTTTAGGGTAATAATAATTTCTTAATATTATTTAATATGTTGAAACCATTTTATCAAGTGGATCACAATTATGTTTTTTTATTCTAACTTTATTTAAATACCAAAAATGAATCCTCTAATCCTGACTATTTATTTTAAACATATATAAATTATCATTTATGGTTAAAATATTTAAAGAAAAAAAGAGAAATATATCATAGTGGACTTTTAATTACCTTAGGTTTCATATGGATACAATATTCTAACTCAGTATATTATACTACTTGTGGACAACATGCACTTGGGAGTGCAACAATCAAAGTTGTGGCACCTACTGAAGTGGATGTTTACAGAATCTGTATACTTCTGGAAACAAAAAGAGTGAAACATCTACTACTAAAAATTCTACTACAAATTTTTAGTTTTTTTTTTTTTTGGTAAACTAAATCTCGAAAATACATTTAAATGCATGCATGCAATAACAGATATCAATCACATGTTTTTAAAGTAAAAGTATTCCACTACTGGTAAAAATACTGCAGTTAAAATGTGTCAAATCATCAAACCCGAGATTATCGTTCAAAATGGTTCAAATAAGAAACATGCAAAAATCCAATCAAACCATCAACATATAAAAACATGTCTCATCATATCAACATATACGTATTCATTTTCTTTATTTGAATTCAGATCATTTGTTGTGACTTTCGTATCAGCTCTAATCGATGGATTCATTGCGTATAACTGTGGTACCCGGCGGCGGGGACACTAGGGAAAATTTTACCCATCCGCTGAGCCTTGGTCTTACATGTTCGTGTTCGTATTAGTCACAACAACTCCCAACCTTCAAAACAAATCATCATATTCATCACTTATAAAAATCATGCATATACGTAAAATTCTTAAAATCAAGCGTGCAACGTATTTTTCATATTTCCATAATAGTTAGAAACAAAGTCATGATTACATTTAAAGCATGAAATTTAGTGATCAGAGCGCTTCCAGGACTGCTAACTCGACCCGAGTAAAAAATGACCATTTTACCCCTAGAAATCCTAAATGACCATTTTACCCTTAAACCTCAAAATTTTGACCCGAAGCCAACCAAACTCCTTAAAACACCTCGAAACATATTTATATTCGTTTCTTAGACCTAAACTCAATCCCACGCAAAAACTTATATAATTCGTTTGAAAACGTGGACTGGGGTCTTGGTTTTAATCGAATTAACCCAAAACTCAACCAAATCTTTCCAAACTTAAACCATGCTTTAACCATACCCTACCAGACCTTAAACCACCTAGACCAAAAAACTTAAGACTCACGAACAGCTCCTGAAATTGCTGGATTTTTCTGCACAAAAGCTAGCCGAACCCTAGTGCACCTATCCCCCTAAATCTCGACCCTAGGCCAAACCAACGGGGACCAGCCTTGAACTAGCGTTACCTAGGACCAAGATGAAGCCGAGGCCACCCTACTGGCCTGACCCTAACCACACTTTCTGCCCATGCAATCAGCGGAACGTGACTCCCCGAGACAAGCCACCACTCGACCATACCCGACTATTGCACCTCGAAAGACTCCTAACTCGTGACCAGCCAAGGTTGAGCCATTTTGGACCATGTCTCAAACCCCTTATGGTCTGCACCGTGGCTTGGTTTGACTCCTCTACAGCCGGTACCCTTCACAAGGCCCAAACTAGGCCTAGCACCAAATAAAAATCCCTAGACTCGATCATCTATCACCATGGTTCAACCGATCCTCGACTCCAGCACTTTGATATCTTAATCCTCAGCATGTTCAACCCCCTAGCATCTCAAATCGGCAGCCCCTTACACAATAACAACAAAACATGTGTTACATGCAAAGGACGTGCATATTTAATGACAAAAATCATATTAAAGTTCTACCACATGATAGATCGGATTCTTCTCATGCAAAAACATACAAACAACGTAGATTGATGTGAATGATGTAAAGAAATGAGATATAGGTGTGCCTATGCGTTATTACGCTCGAAAACCTTGATACCAACACGTAGAACTTGCAATGGAGAGAAGTGGATGGATATCTTTGCAAACTAGGGATGATTTTTTAAGGTGGGAGCTGCTGCAAATTTCAAAAAAGCTGCTGCAGAAATGAGGGAGGTACGGCCGAATAGGTTATGCTAGGTGATAAGTGCAATTTATTGTACTTTTATTACTTGTTTTTTAACTTGGAATTTTGTGATTCTTGAGCAGGTTTTATGTGATTTGTTGTTTTTTTTATTGTTGTAGTTTGGAAGCTTAGAATGAGAGTTTGGAATAGAAGTGTTGAATTGGAAAGTGCAAAAGATTAAAATTACAGAAGCTGCAGCGCACCCGTGCTTAAAATTACACCGCACCCGCGCTTATGCATTCACCGCCCCTGCGCACGTTCACCAGAACCAACACCGCACCGGCGGTGTACTATTGACCGCACCCACGGTCTTCGCATGGTAGAATCCGGAAAATCTGTAACTTGGTGTGCTGTGCATGAAAGTCTAAGAATTTGGTGTGCTACGACTTGAGGCTTGTCTGGACTATAAAAAGACATCATTTACTTACCATCTATGGTATTGAGGAGCCAAGGAAATAGGGGAGGCTGCTATTAGATGATTAAAGACTGAAGTTCATCTAGTTCTTGAGAAATATTTTGCACAACTCCGGGGACGGAATCAGCTCTTCGAACTCTTGTTCTAAGTTCTTCTTTCTTTTATTTTTCAGTTGATATGTCTTGTTTCAAAACCTTGTTTTGTTGTTTTGATTGTGTTATTATGAACTAATTTTTATTTCTAGAGGAAAGATGGAACAAAACTAGAAACCATGTGTTATAAGTTATGAACTAAGCTATTTAAGTTCTTCATATTGTTCATTTGTATTGTTCTACTATTAATGTTTTCATTTTATTGGCCATATTTTGAATGATTTATATGTTTACAATTTATCACTCGGAAGAGGAAATTATAAACAAGAAAAGGAAAAAATACATCAATGGTATTTATAGAGTTCGGGAGGCCTATAATGCTATCGAAGCCTATAGAGAATCTAGTGCTTGATGTGTTATTTATTGTAGATTGTTGTTGGGAAAGTCACAATTCATTTTTAGATAACTAATATCTACTTAATACTCGGAAGAGGGAGAAGACAATAATAGGATTCTTGGCTAATGAACAAGAAGGATTTTTATAACATAGCTAATAGAAATTACACATGGTGGACAGTTGCGTGGAATCGGCCCTCTAGATATTTTATTCTATTGTTAATTGCTATAAATTTGTGTTACATTTAAATCTATTTTCAATTTAGTTATTCTTGGAAACAAATCTTTTAATTGATTATTCTAAATAAAGTCGAGAATATTTTAATTACAAGTACTAATATACATTTATATACACATTCCTCGTGGGATCGATACTTGTACTCAAAAATACATTTTAATATAACTTGACGTCGTGCGCTTGCGAGCAATCAAGAAAACATGCAACAAGTTTTTGGCACCGTTGCCGGGGAATGTTTATTTTAAATTTATATTAGTATTGTTACCAATTAGTCTAGATTTTAATTTACAGCTATTTTTATTGTATTACATTAAACGTTGATTTGTTTCTTATCTTTGTTTGACAGTGCATGCGAAGATCGCAAAATCTTGACTTGCTTATCTTTGATCCCGAGATCGAAAGAACCGTAAGAAGATTAAGAAAGGCGAGAAGAGAAGAGATTCAAGCAATGGCTGACAACAGAGATAATGAAAATCCACCCCCCGCAATACCAATCAGAGATCATTTTAGGCCGGTACTAAACGCTCATTATTCGGGCATAGCACGATGGACTATTAATGCAAACAACTTTGAGCTCAAGCCCGCATTGATAAACATGGTTCAACAGAACCAGTTTGGGGGAGCCGCTACTGCAGATCCTCATCTACTTCTCAGAACATTCCTTGAAATCACAGACACGGTAAAGATAAATGGTGTTCCTGATGATATAATTCGATTGCATTTGTTTTCTTTTCCTCTTAGGGACCAAGAAAGAGGATGGCTCCAATCGCTTCCTTTGGGGAGTATCACTACTTGGCAGGAGTTAGCAACCAAGTTCCTTGCTAAATATTTTTCACCTGCGAAGTCTGCACAGTTGAAAATTAAGATAAGTACTTTTAGGCAGACTGACTTTGAGCAATTATATGAGGCATGAGAACGGTATAAGGAGTTGTTGAGGAGGTGTCCAAACCATGGTTTTGAAGATTGGGTACAGATTGAATTGTTTTACAATGGTCTGAATGGAAAACAAGAGGCACTGTGGATGCAGCAGCTGGTGGTACGATATTTGCCAAATCACCTGATCAAGCATATGATTTGCTGGAACAGATGACCATTAACAGTTATCAGTGGCCGTCTGAGAGGTCAGGAGTAAAGAAGCCAGCTGGAATTTATGCCGTAGATCCTATTACATCACTGACCGCACAAGTTTTAGCTTTAACAACTCAAATTGTAGCTATGAATAAAGCTAGTCCACCAGAGGTTGAAAATGCATCGGTTTTTATTGACGAACCACATATTCCTGATGAGGCTCATTATATCAACAATAGGAATTTTGGTGGATACGGAGGATATTGAGGAAACCCTCATCCTAACACTTATCATCTTGGTTTGAGAAATCATGAGAATTTTTCATATGCTAATAATAAGAATGTGTTGAATCATCGACCGGGGTTCAATACATCAAAGGGGGAAGGAAAACCTTCACTTGAGGATCTAGTGGGGTCATTTGTTGCTGAATCTAGTAAAAGGATGGCTAGGACTGTATCTCGTCTTGATGGCATGGAAACTTACATGGGAAATATGGGTGCCACAATGAAATCATTGGAGACACAGATTGGACAGTTGGCTAATGCATTGAGAGATCAAAATAGAGGTCAATTCCCAAGTAATACTGAAGTGAATCCAAAGGAGAAATGAAAAGATGTAACTTTGAGAAGTGGAAGAGAACTTGATGTTAAAAAATCCAAAGAGAATGAGGAAAGCGAGAAGACAGTTGAAGAAGTTGAAACTGAGGGATTCAAAGCTGAAGTTGAAGTTGAACAACCTCCAGTATTTAAGCCGACTCTTCCATATCCACAGAGATTTAGGAAGAAGATTATTGATGATCAATTTGCAAAATTTTTGGAAATTTTCAAGAAGATTCGCATCAACACTCCATTTGCTGATGCTTTAGAGCAAATGCCATACTATGCAATGTTCCTCAAAGATGTGATGTCAAAGAAGAGGAAGTTGCAAGAGTTCGAGACAATGAAGTTGACCGAAGAATGTAGCGTCATTCTCCAAAAGAAGTTACCACAAAAAATAAAAGATCCAGGGAGTTTTACTATTCCTTGCATTATTGGTGGTAATCATGTTAATAAAGCTTTATGTGATCTTGGAGCAAGTATTTATCTTATGTAATTTTCTATTTACAGGGACTTGAATCTTGGGGAAGTAAAACCAACCACTATAACTTTGCAAGTTGCAGATAGGTCACTCACCTATCCTCGTGGAATTGTTGAAGATGTTTTGGTAAAAGTTGACAAGTTTATCTTCCCCGCTGATTTTGTAATACTTGATATGGAGGAAGATCAAGATTCTCCATTGATTTTTGGGCGACCCTTCTTAGCCACTGGAAAAGCATTGATAGATGTACACAAAGGAGAACTCACCTTGAGAGTTGGTAGGGAAGCTGTGATATTCAAAATCTATAAGGCCATTAAAGGTAACGGCGAGGTAAGTACTTGTAAAAGTATTTATATAATTGACTCTTGTGTTTCTGAGATTGGTATAGGTCATACAGTAGAAGATCCATTAGAACGATGCCTTTCTAGTACTGTCAGTAGAGTTGATGAAGATGATTGGGAATTGAGAGAGCAACTTTTAGCTCTTGAAGAGTTGCCAAAGGTGAAGGAAGCCACACAGGAGAATTTGGATGAAGAAAAATGTTCAGAATAATACCTTCAACCCCTGTTTTGAAGGAATTGCCTAGTCATCTTTGTTATGCTTTCTTGGGTGAGAAGTCGACATATCCGGTAATTATCTCTTCCTCTCTTACTTTAGATGAAAAAGAGAAATTGTTGAGAGTGTTGAGGAAATTTAAAACCGCTTTTGGGTGGTCGATTTCGGATATCAAGGGGATTAGTCCCACAATATGCATGCATAGGATTTTAACGGAAGAGTCATACGCTCCTTATGTGGATCATCAGAGAAGGTTAAATACAGCCATGAAAGAGGTAATGAAAAATGAAGTGTTGAAATTGTTAAATGCTGGAGTTATATATGTTATTTCTGACAGCAGTTGGGTGTCCCCTGTACAAGTAGTGCCTAAAAAGGGTGGAATGACTGTGGCAAATAATGAAAATGATGAACTAATATCTACTCGTAATGTGACTGGATGGCGAGTATGTATTGATTATAAGAAGTTGAACAATGCCACACGTAATGATCATTTTCCATTACCTTTTATTGATCAAATGCTTGATAGACTTGCTGGTTATTTTCACTACTGTTTTTTAGATGGTTATTCAGCTTATAACCAGATTGCTATAGCACCAGAGGATCAAGAGAAGACAACATTCACGTGCCCCTATGGAACGTTTGCTTTTAGGAGGATGCCTTTTGGGCTATGCAATGCACCTACTACTTTTCAGATATGTATGATGGCCATATTTGCATACATGGTAGAAGACATCATGGAAGTCTTCATGGATGATTTCTCGGTATTTGGCTCTTCATTTTATCACTGTTTACATAACCTTTCCCTCGTTTTGCAGAGATGTCAAGAAAAGAACTTGGTTCTTAATTGGGAGAAGTGTCATTTTATGGTCCAAGAGGGTATTGTTCTTGGACATAAAGTGTCTTCAAAAGGATTAGAGGTAGATAGAGCCAAAGTCGTTGCAATTGAAAAGCTTTCACCACCAAAGAACATCAAGGGGATAAGGAGTTTCTTAGGACACGCCGGGTTTTATCGTAGATTTTTCTAAGATTACTAAACCTTTGTGTAATTTGCTTGAAAAAGAATCCACTTTTATTTTTGATGATGATTGTCTGCAGGCATTTGAGAAGATCAAGAAGGCATTGGTGACAGCACCGATCATGATAGTACCAGATTGGAAGGATCCCTTCGAGTTGATGTGTGATGCTAGTGATTATGCAGTAGGTGTGGTGTTGGGACAAAGGTGTGATAAATTTTTTAGATCAATCTACTATGCAAGTCGAACCATGGATGCTGCACAACTACTGAAAAGGAGATGCTTGCAGTAGTGTTTGCATTTGACAAGTTTAGACCCTACTTGGTCGGAACAAAGGTAATTGTTTTCACTGACCATGCAGCTATTCGATACCTATTTGCCAAGAAGGATGCAAAACCATGCTTGATAAGGTGGATCTTATTGCTCCAAGAGTTTGATTTTGAAGTTAAGGATAGGAAGGGGTGTGAAAACCAAGTAGCCGACCACTTTTCACGGCTCGAACTTGAAGATAAAAAAGATGAAGGAACCATAAAAGAAGCATTTCCAGATGAACAACTGTTTGAGGTAAATTCGAAACTCCCTTGGTTTGCTGATATAGCTAACTTCTTGTCATGTGGTACTCTCCCTCCAGATTTGAGTTATCACCAAAAGAAGAAATTCTTTCACGATGCAAAGTTTTACCTATGGGATGATCTGTACGTATTCAAGAGATGTGCTGATCAAGTTGTAAGGAGATGCGTGGATGCCGTCGAAGCACACCAAATTCTGGAGCAATGCCACTCGTCACCTTATGGTGGACATTTTGGAGCAACACGAACAACAGCTAAGGTATTGCAATCTGGTTTCTATTGGCCTAGTATGTTTAAAGATAGTTATACCTTAGTAAATCATGTGATAGATGCCAGAGGTTAGGAAACATTTCTAGACGTCACGAACTACCACTGACGAATATTTTGGAAGTAGAACTTTTTGACGTTTGGGGCATTGATTTCATGGGACCTTTTCCCCCTTCTTTTGGTAATTCTTATATTTTATTAGCTGTGGATTATGTTTCAAAATGGATGGAAGCAATCGCCACCAATACTAATGATGCTCATGTTGTAACTAAATTCGTGCATAAGAACATCTTCACGAGGTTCGGAACACCGAGAGCCATTATAAGTGACGAAGGTACGCATTTTTGCAATAACATTTTCAACTCACTTTTGGCTAAATACAGTGTGAAGCATAAAGTGGCACTGGCGTATCACCCCCAATCGAATGGAGAAGCTGAAATATCCAACCGGTAAATTAAACAAATATTGGAGAAGACAGTCAACATTAACCGGAAGGATTGGGCACTCAAGTTGGATGATGCACTATGGGCATACCGAACCACACTCAAAACACCTATTGGGATGTCTCCCTATAGGCTCGTATTTGGAAAAGCATGTCACTTGTCACTTGAGTTGGAGCACCGAGCATTCTGGACAATTAAGAAGTTGAACTTTGACTTGAAAGCATCTGGCGATGTCAGAAAATTGCAACTAAATGAAATGGAAGAATTCAGAAATGACGCATATGAGAATGCCAATATCTACAAAGAGCAGACTAAGAAGTTGCATGACAAAATCATTGTTCGAAGGGAGATCAAACCGGGGCAACAAGTATTATTATTCAATTCTCTTCTTAAGTTGTTTCCTGGTAAGTTGAAGTCGCGTTGGTCAGGGCCATTTGTTGTGGAAACAGTGTATCCTCATGGGGCTATTGAGCTAAAGTGCAATGATGGAAGAACTTTCAAGGTGAATGGACAGCGGATTAAGCATTACTATGGGACCGAAGTAAGGAATATCGACATCATTAGGTTGAGCGAACCACCATGAAAAAAAAATTGGTATAGTCGGGCTGACGACGTTAAACCAAGCGCTTTTTGGGAGGCAACCAAAATTTTTTTTTGGTTTCTTTATTGCATTTCGTTTTTGGTTTTGCTTTTACTCTTGTATTATTATTTTAGGTTGTGTATTTTTGGCATAATGTGTTCTTATATCTTCCCAAATCTTATGAATCCCGATTGTGTTTTTCAGGATTAATATTGGAGGAGAAAACAATTTCTAAGAGTGCACCCATTCTGGAAGTATACCGCACATGCGGTCGGTGAATACACAAAACAAATAAATTTTCCAGTAGCCATACCGCACCCGCGGTGGATGTTACTAAAAAACTAGAAAAATTCCAGTAATAATAGCGCACCCGCGGTCGGTTTTGTAGTGCACCCGCGATATATTTCCAGAAACATTACCGCACCCGCGCTACGTTTTATACTGCACCTGCAGTCGATGAAAGTCGAAAATTCACAAATTCCAGTAGTCTTACCCACCCGCGCTACATTTTATACTGCACCCGCGGTCACTGAAGGTCTAAAATAGAAAAAAAATTCCAGTAGCTACACCGCATCCGCGGTAAGCTAAGCACTACACCCGCGGTCACTGAAGATCGAAAATAAAAATTTTCCAGAATCCTTACCGCACCCGCGGTATGTTTATTACCGCACCCGCAGTCGCTGAATTTAAAGACTTAAACGGGCAAACATTGGCATAAATGAAGAACCCTTCTCCAAATTTTCTCCTACATTTCGAAATACCCACTCTGAAAACACACTCCACACTCAAATTTTGTTTTTCCAAGCAAATATTTTCCACTCCTATATAAATTTACTCATTCCACTCAATTTCCATCTTCATTCCACACAATCAACACCGAACCTAGGGTTTGAAAGGGGGATCGAAAATTTCATCAGGATTTAATTGGAGCTTCGATTTTGTTCTTCCAAGAAACATTTCTACACTCAAGGTGAGAAAATCTATAGTAATTTGCTTTGAAATTCGAAATTATTGGTGTTATTGGCTATGGAAGAAAATTGAAATTTAGTGGAGTACATTCTTGATATTGTTGATTGAATTGGTGTGTATATTGTTGAGGTGTAGTTATTGTGGTTAACAAATTTGAGGGTGTGAAAGAATCATCTAGTTTTGTGAATTAGATTGAAAGGGAATTTGGTGAGTTGAAAGTGTTCGACAAAATGCCTCCAAGAAAGAAACAATCAAAGGGTGCATCCTGTCTTCAAATTATGATGCACACAAGTTTTGGGATGAGAAAGAGGAGGAGAATTATGCTAAAATTCTAAACAAGAGCATTGTGAAAGATAGGGACTTTGACTTGAGCTTCCCACGAACTGAAATCGGATTCATGCTTACTGCTAGGCATTGGGAGGAGTTTGGCAAGCCACCACCGGATGCGGTTATTTCCTTGGTAAGAGAATTTTATGCTAACCTTAAGGTTAAGCATGATCACTTGAAGGTTTTGGTACGAGAAAAGATGGTAGCTTTTGATGTGCATACCATCAACACAATGTATGTATCCGTCCAATGATGCATGATGAATATGAACAATACCGAAACGAGGAAGTTGATTATAATGATATTCTTCAGACTATTTGCATCGAGGTGGCGGATGAGAGAAGATGTGCATTTAAGCCTGGCCAAATCTGATTTGACAAATGTTGCCAAAGATTGGTATTCATTCATTTCGGCTAGGATTAAGCCTACAGACCATACTACTACCGTCATCAAGGATAGGGCAATCTTGACTTTTTGCATCTTAACTGGAAAGACGATTGATTTAGGTCAATTGCTTCAGAACTCAATGTTTGATTATGCAAAAGGTAACTCTCCTAGTGGACTCCTCCACCCTTCTCTTATCACAGACCTATGCCATTATGCGGGAGTAACTTGGGCAGTAAATGAAGAATTGTTGAAACCCAAAAATGTCATTGTGGTAATTCAACCACATAGGCCACTGACATCTGATTAACAAGATACACATGAAGCTCCAAGAGAATTCAACCGAAGAGCTCCTAAAAGACGTGACATGCTCAGGCCCAACAACAACGAACAAAACCGCAACGAAGAAATGTGCGAGAAAGATTAACTTATTGGGATGAGGAGATGCGCCAACAACGCCAAGACATGTGATAGGATCGAATAGGGGGGGTAATCGTTGAGCTATAATAGCTCGGTTCTTGAAATATTGAACACCGATGAATTAAATCGAGTTTGGTTAAAAACCAAGCGGAAGATACTCGAAATAATCCTTCGTAGAAACCGATTAAATATTTTGTAAAGCATTTAAAATATATGCAAGTTGAATGAGTAAAAATATTTCAGTTGAAGCATTTTATCAAACACTTGGTATGCAAAATTTTGGTATTTGAAGAACACATAAAATGCTTCAACAATGCATCTTTAAAACTAATGGAAATGATAAGTAAATGCAATAAACAAATAGGCACGAATTTGTTTATGGATGTTCGGAGATTTCAACACTCCTACGTCACCCCTTCTTCCCCTTGGGAAGGATCCACTAGAAGACTTTGATTTATACAACTCATTGTTCAAACCCATTCAGCTAGGACTTACCCACTGCCTAAAACTGAACTCCTAGCACTCAAGATTGTAGGCAGCACCTCAAAATCAGCATATTGTTTAATGTCTCATATGCAAAGACTACAAACACAATGTTTTATGTCTTTGTGTAAAGACTCACTCAACTAAACTTTTCAGCTCAAACTCTCTGTATATGTGTGAGTGATTGTGTGTGAGGAATTTATCAGTTACAGTGTACATCTCAAATGTTTCCTCACACAAGGGCTTGTGCTCTCAACTAGCTGATATATTCATGCTAAGTGCCCATGCTTTTGAATCCACTTCAAAAGCTCTTGTTTGATCTTCAAGATGTTGTATTTATAGGCTCCAACAATGATATATACGTTAGATACAAGAATATGACCGTTGGAAAGTTTCTGTACTGTTTCCGAGATTGCAACGGTCAAATTCAGCTTGCTGGACATTTTCCCGACTGGTCAACTCTGGTCAACTCTGGTCAACTCAACTGATCGTTCAGTTCAACTGGTCAGCAGGTCAGCAGCTGGTTCAGTTCAGCAGGTCAGCAGCTGGTTCAGTTCAGCAGGTCTGGTTCAGTTGAGTTTTCAACTGGTTTGCTGAAATCAGCCTAACTGATTTCAGTTGGTGCAGAACCAGTAGCTTCATCGCCATTTATCAGCATCTTAAGCTTCGATTCAGACTTTGACTTCTCATAATGATTTGTAGATCTTTGTCTTCTCTTTCCAACGCATACTGAATCGCTTCATTTCGATAACCGAGCTGAGAGATATGACCAAAATACCACAGCTGCTCAAACCCAACTGATTGCTGTTTTCGTGTGATCAGTTCGGTAATTGAGCGATCAGTTAGATCATGATAACATCCGATTTTGCCTAACTGACGTGAAATACGATTTGTTCCAAATTGCGTTTTCTAATCAGTCCAGTTGGCGGATTGTCATTTGGATAATCCAGTTGAGAGATATCATCAAAATACCGAAGCTCGCCAGAAATTCAGTTTGTGCAAAATTCAGTTTCAGCTAGCTTCTTGTGTTTGCAACTTCACACTTGAGTAAATATGTTAGAAACACAATAACAAGTTTTGTTAATATCAAAATCAAGATTGCGAACTTGAAAAGTTCCAACAATCTCCCCCTTTTTGATGATCACAAAACTTGGATAAACAATCAACTCAACTAACATATTTCTCCCCCTTTTTGTGTGAATCAAAAAGTCATATTTTAAAAAAAAATTAAACAAATTTTCTCCCCTCAATAAATAATCTAATCATTAAAATTATAACGAGTTCTCCCCCTATATTTTTGAAATTTTGAAAAATTTAAAAGAAGAGGGGTAACTAACCAATTTTCTCCATGGCTCATTTTCTGCTGCAGCACATATGCTCTGTCTTCCACGAATAAACTGTATTTTCTCGTACATAATTAGGCTGCAAATTTTATACCGCTGTAAACCTCTATGAGTCTAGTTTGCAACGCAAAAAGCGGTTCGTCATTTGGACACTCGAGCAAGGAGATATGCCATTTTTCCCACGGTCGCTGCAAGCTGCGCGAAAATTCAGTTTTGCATATATATGTGTAAAAAATCTGAAATTTTGAATTTTAAACATCAAAATCAGTTTCAATGTTCTTTCAATAACAACCCGCTCTGATACCAATTGATAGGATCGAATAGGGGGGGTAATCGTTGAGCTATAATAGCTCGGTTCTTGAAATATTGAACACCGATGAATTAAATCGAGTTTGGTTAAAAACCAAGCGGAAGATACTCGAAATAATCCTTCGTAGAAACCGATTAAATATTTTGTAAAGCATTTAAAATATATGCAAGTTGAATGAGTAAAAATATTTCAGTTGAAGCATTTTATCAAACACTTGGTATGCAATATTTTGGTATTTGAAGAACACATAAAATGATTCAACAATGCATCTTTAAAACTAATGGAAATGATAAGTAAATGCAATAAACAAATAGGCACGAATTTGTTTATGGATGTTCGGAGATTTCAACACTCCTACGTCACCCCTTCTTCCCCTTGGGAAGGATCCACTAGAAGACTTTGATTTATACAACTCATTGTACAAACCCATTCAGCTAGGACTTACCCACTGCCTAAAACTGAACTCCTAGCACTCAAGATTGTAGGCAGCACCTCACAATCAGCATATTGTTTAATGTCTCATATGCAAAGACTACAAACACAATGTTTTACGTCTTTGTGTAAAGACTCACTCAACTAAACTTTTCAGCTCAAACTCTCTGTATATGTGTGAGTGATTGTGTGTGAGGAATTTATCAGTTACAGTGTACATCTCAGATGTTTCCTCACACAAGGGCTTGTGCCCTCAACTAGCTGATATATTCATGCTAAGTGCTCATGCTTTGAATCCACTTCAAAAGCTCTTGTTTGATCTTCAAGATGTTGTATTTATAGGCTCCAACAATGATATATACGTTAGACACAAGAATATGACCGTTGGAAATTTTCTGTACTGTTTCCGAGATTGCAACGGTCAAATTCAGCTTGCTGGACATTTTCCCGACTGGTCAACTCTAGTCAACTGGTCAACTCTGGTCAACTCAACTGATCGTTCAGTTCAACTGGTCAGCAGGTCAGAAGCTGGTTCAGTTCAGCAGGTCAGCAGCTGGTTCAGTTCAGCAGGTCTGGTTCAGTTGAGTTTTCAACTGGTTTGCTGAAATCAGCCTAACTGATTTCAGTTGGTGCAGAACCAGTAGCTTCATCGCCATTTATCAGCATCTTAAGCTTCGATTCAGACTTTGACTTCTCATAATGATTTGTAGATCATTGTCTTATCTTTCCAACGCATACTGAATCGCTTCATTTCGATAACCGAGCTGAGAGATATGACCAAAATACCACAGCTGCTCAAACCCAACTGATTGCTGTTTTCGTGTGATCAGTTCGGTAATTGAGCGATCAGTTAGATCATGATAACATCCGATTTTGCCTAACTGACGTGAAATACGATTTGTTCCAAATTGCGTTTTCTAATCAGTCCAGTTGACGGATTGTCATTTGGATAATCCAGTTGAGAGATATCATCAAAATACCAAAGCTCGCCAGAAATTCAGTTTGTGCAAAATTCAGTTTCAGCTAGCTTCTTGTGTTTGCAACTTCACACTTGAGTAAATATGTTAGAAACACAATAACAAGTTTTGTTAACATCAAAATCAAGATTGCGAACTTGAAAAGTTCCAACAACATGGACGTGTTTCGGTACCGGACCGATACATTCATGGATTATATGATGGATTTCACGTCTTTCTTGGCTCAACAATTTCCATCTGCTTCCACATCTTGTAATCCATTTCCAAAACCTCCGCAATGGCCACCCGCATATGATCCGCCTGAGTACCACCCACCACAATAAGGAGCAGATGATGAGGATGAAAATAACCAATGACGGTAATTGTCTGAGGTATGTGTATTCCTATAACTTTCATGATCATTTACATCGAGGACGATGCACATATTTATGTTTGGGGGAGAGATGTCATTTATTTTATTTTGTGTGTTTGTAGTGTTAGTTTTATTTGAGTATTTTTATTTACTTTTGAGTTTGCTTGTGTGTTTGTAGTGTCTTAGTCAAGAAATTTTTTATTTGAAATGACCAATGATGAAAAAATTTGTGTGTTGAGAAGAAAGATTACGCATTTCATTCATGTTCATCAATCAATTTGAAAAATTTAGAGAACAATCATGAGATTTGGTAAATTTGAGACTTATAAATTCTAAACAACTCTGCTATTTTCATTTGATATTGAAATAAATTTTTGCAGACACGTATATGATTGAGGCTATCTTTGATTTTATTTGGGCCTATTTATATTGTTCATAAATATTCATTTGAAGCCTTCTTGAGCCTATACGAGAAAACAATTGTGTTCTTGAAATTTCTTGGAAGCCAAGCACTTTTCTTTTGAATATATATGTATTTGGTTGATGCATTGAGACATCACTTTTCACGATGATTAGATTCTACTTTGTGTTAGTGAATTGAGACTTTGTCTAGAACTATCCAAACAACACTCGAGGTGAAATACGGAGAACTTATGATTTAGGTGATTTTTGGATCGATTGAGCCTTTCAAGCTACCAAATAAAAATAATTTATCATTTGTCACCTCTTTGTAGCTTATATGAATTCGAATGGCGCACGTAAATATGTGTAAAAGACCCCCATTCGATATCCTTTCAAATATCCCACATATACCACCCCGTTGAATATCTTAAACATTAATTTTTTACTTTCTCAAGGGAGTAAGAATTCAAAGGATCAAAGAAATTGAAATTCTCCTACAAAAGAAAAGAAAAATAAATGATGTTTCATTGAAGAAGTTGGAGAAAAATGGGAGAAAAAGAGAAGAAATGAATTAAAAAAATGGAGATAAAAGAAAAAGTGGAGTTTGCAAAAGAGATAAAATTCAACTTAATCCTTTATTTGAACTCCTAATCTTTATTTGTAGCCATGAGCCAAGGCCTAACATTACAAGCATTGCAAATCCTATTGACCAAGTCGTAGTTGTCCAATATACTAGTGGAGAGTGATTGGGAGGATCAAGCCTATGGACAATCACTAAACACTTACATTGAGTACGAATCTTGATCAATTTTACACATACCTCATTGCATAAAATATTTATTGGGTACTCCTTTCTTGCTTGAATATATCGTTGAACCCAATTTTTACCGGAAAAGACCTCTTGATTTTTGTTTGTAAAAATTGAAATCGATTGAGAATGTTTTGAAACATGAGTTGAATAGATTGGAAGTTAAGAAAATTAACCGATTGCATGATTATATCCGGAAGAAAAAATTGGTTTGATTGATTTGACTTGTGAATGCATGAAGAGTTAGTTAAATTATCTTGAGGTCAAGTTTTTTTTATAAAAATATTTCATGACTTGTTTGTTTGTGTGTTTTTATTTTGCTCGGGACTAGCAAAAGCTTAAGTTTGGGGGAGTTTGATAAGTGCAATTTATTGTACTTTTATTACTTGTTTTTTAACTTGGAATTTTGTGATTCTTGAGCAGGTTTTATGTGATTTGTTGTTGTTTTTATTGTTGTAGTTTGGAAGCTTAGAATGAGAGTTTGGAGTAGTAAAATGTTGAATTAGAAAGTGCAAAAGATTAAAATTACTGAATCTGCAGCGCACCCGCGCTTAAAAATACACCGCACCCGCGGTAAAGCAGCACACCCGCGCTTATGCATTCACCGCCCCTGCGCACGTTCACCAGAACCAACACCGCACCCGCGGTGTCCTATTGACTGCACCCACGGTCTTCGCATGACAGAATCCGGAAAATCTGTAACTTGGTGTGTTGTGCTAAAAGTCTAAGAATTTGGTGTGCTGCGACTTGAGGCTTGTCTGGACTATAAAAAGACATCATTTACTTACTATCTATGGTATTGAGGAGCCAAGGAAAGAGGGGATGCTGCTGCTAGATGATTGAAGACTCAAGTTCATCTAGTTCTTGAGAAATCTTTTGCACAACTCCGGGGACGGAATCAGCTCTTCGAACTCTTGTTCTAAGTTCTTCTTTCTTTTTTTTTCAGTTTATAAACCTTGTTTTGTTGTTTTGATTGTGTTATTATGAACTAATTTTTATTTCTAGAGGAAAGATGGAACAAAACTAGAAACCATATGTTATAAGTTATGAACTAAGCTATTTAAGTTCTTCATATTGTTCATTTGTATTGTTCTACTCTTAATGCTTTCATTTTATTGGCCATATTTTGAATAATTTATATGTTTACAATTTATCACTCGGAAGAGAAAATTATAAGGAGGCCTATAATGCTATCGAAGCATATAGAGAATCTAGTGCTTGATGTGTTATTTAATTGTAGATTGTTGATGGGAAAGTCAAAATTCATTTTTAGATAACTAATATCTACTTAATACTCGGAATAAGGAGTAGATAATAATAGGATTCTTGGCTAATGAACAAGAAGGATTTTTATAACATAGCTAATAGAAATTACACATGGTGGACAGTTGCGTGAAATCGGCCCTCTAGATATTTTATTCTATTGTTAATTGCTATAAATTGGTGTTACATTTAAATCTATTTTCAATTTAGTTATTCTTGGAAACAAATCATTTAATTGATTATTATAAATAAAGTCGAGACTATTTTAATTACAAGTCCTAATATACATTTATATATACATTCCTCGTGGGATCGATACTTGTACTCAAAAATACATTTTACTATAACTTGACGTCGTGCGCTTGCGAGCAATCAAGAAAACACGCAACACTAGGTTTAGGGTTTAATTGTGGTGTTTAAGTCATGATATAAGGTGCTAATGGGACCTTAATTAAAAATAAAAGGACTAAAAGGATTTTGGCCCATCAAGCAATAAAATAACCCCATTAAGTCCAATAACAATCTCAAAAAATATTTTGTTTAGTTAAGTTTTTTAAAATATTGCCCGGACCCTCAAAAAGTCCTCAAACTCCGGTTTAATAAATGACTCCGCAAGTAACAATACCCCACCAAGGCCCAACTTCGAAAATCTCACTTGATTACATCGATAATTAATATTTAAAAATCATTATTTAATTAAAATATTCTTCCTTAATTATCCCCGGTCTTCGTTTCTCGTTCGAGCTCGAAAAAACTACTGAAAATCCTAATGTATGAAACTTTAATAAACCAAGAAATAAACCACATATTCATACAATAATCATGCATTTAATGATTTAAAATAATTTAATGCATAATTTAGTAAAATCCTAGATTTCATATAGTCAGGTTACGTAGTTCGAATTTTTCTAAACCTTACAAGGGGAGACGCATAAGGTATTCATCCTTCGAACTACCAAAGACAAGCATTGTGTTCTTATTATGATTGCGATTATTGTTCACAAGGTTTGGTAGCTTCATTTCACATTACACATTGGCAACTGATCTTTCAAAGTAGATATCAGATTTCTACTACAAACACCAGTGGAGGTCAGCAGCTCATTGAAAAGAATAAAATAGTTTGTGTTTTATTCACCCTTCTTCTAAAGCATATCCCCGATCATAACAAAACGTATATGATATCTATAAATTTTTGTAATATATATAATTTACCTTTTCACTCTCTCACACCGTTGGAATGTCATAATTGTGTTTGCAATTAAAATATGTTTGAGTTGTTGTATAATTTTTTAAAAAAATTATAGAGTCAAATATAACTACTGATAAAACGATAAGCGCTTGATCCTACAAATGATATTATAGCTAATTATAAGTGATACCCCTAGGGATGAACCCATCAAGATCCGGCCCAAACTCCAGGCCCATATCTAAGGCCCACAGGTGAAAGGGCCCATGACAAGCCCAGGTGTTCTCCTATAAATACCAGGTTTGAGCGTATAATAGAGGATTCAATTCAATATTGTTTTCAGCAGCACCCTTAGCTGCTCCCCCCATATATCCTCAGTCACTGACTTGAGCGTCGGAGGGGCTACGCCAGGACACCCTCCTGGCCCCCTCTTAACGGTCTTTTTCTTGATTTCAGGCTCAGGGTCATCTTAAAGCCCACGTCTGAACTAGTGACGCTCGTTGGGATCGGACCCTAGATTTCCCGTGAGTATCACTTGGCGCCGTCTGTGGGAAGTTTGAGTTAAGACGTAGATATGGTAGGTAAGAGAGGGAGTGGAAGAGCTACCTCAGCATCATCACGTCCTCGGAGAGGACCTGAACCATCTCGTGCTGAGACAATACAGGAACAGCCGCATCTTGAGACGAGACAGGAACAACCTCGTCAAGAGACAAGAACCGAGCAGCCCCTTCACGAGGCAAGGGTCGAGCAACCCCGTCCCAATGAGAATGTGGGGAACTTGACCCTAGAACAGTTGGGTCAATTTATCACCCGGATAGTGGATGAGGCCATGAAGAGGAATCAAGAGTCTATGTTTGCAGAAGATCAGACCGCTCGCCAGGAGCGAGAGGAGAATGTGGAGGGAAGTCAGAGTAGGGTGGAGGAGACGCGACCCCGCCCAAGTGAGGAGAATCCGGAGATGGAAGAGATGTGGAGGGAAATACGGACGCTGAGGCAGCAATTGGGAAACAGAGATGCAGCCCCCAAGAAAGGAAGTCTTTTTTCCCTCGCCATTTTGGAAGAGGGGCTTCCTCCAAATTTCCGACAGTCAAACGTTGGAGAATATGATGGACATACGGACCTCGAAGAACACTTGGGGAGGTTTGAGAACACAGCTCTGTTGCATCAGTATTCAGATGGAGTCAAGTGCAGAGTGTTTCTGGGCACTTTGATGAGGTCAGCCCAGCAATGGTTTAATTCCTTGCCGCCCAACTCCATACGCTCTTTTGAGGATTTCTCAGCTGCTTTCTTGCACCGATTCGCTAGTAGCAAAAGGCACCAAAAAAACTACTTGAGTTTGTTTGTAATGAAACAGCAAGAGGGTGAAACTTTACGGGAGTTTGTCCAGCGCTTCAACAGCGTAGCGTTGGAAATACCAGCGGTCACTCCTGACATCATGATAAGCGCCTTTACCCAGGGACTTAGAGGAGGGGAGTTTTTCAAGTCGCTGGTCAAGAAGCCTCCGTCGAGCTATGATGATCTGTTGGCTCGAGCTGAGAAATATATAAATCTTGAAGATGCCCAGCGGCATAAGAGAATGGAGCAGCGACCTGAGAGGAGTGGAGTTGAGGGAGCGGAGAGAGGAGGAAGGAAGAGGGGCGCAGGGGAAAGAGATGAGATTAAAGCTAGAGACAGAAGACAATTCTCATCACATGTTCCTCTGGATAGGAGTCGTGACGAGGTGACGGAGGTGAGGGAGCCCGAGGAGAGCTGGGAGAAGTCGCGAAGGGCTAAGAGCAGTGCTAGATTGCCTTCGCGGGATAGACGAGAAGGATCCTCATCCAGGAGTCGACAGAGGTCTCGCTCGTCTCCTAGACGTGGTCAAGGCCCTCCATGGATAAATCAGAGGGTCGGGGAGCAGAGAGGGGAAGGTCGAGGTCAAGATGTTCCTCAGGGACCCGTCGAACCGAGGGGGGGAATGAATGAGGATAACCACCCTACGAGAGGAATGATTCATATGATCTCGGGGGGTGCTACTGATGGAAACTCTGGGTAAAGCTCTAGAAGAGGCCTGAGAACGCTTACCACCTTAGAGAATATCTTTACTTCATTTTTGATGTATTTCGTTCCTGAATTTGTCTTACGTTATCAGTTGATATTCAATAAAATCAGGTTCCTCTTTTCAGTTCATGAATGTTGTTGTATTACGAGAGGGAAGTAGAAAAATTTTATTTTCCTACTAAGGCATCGCCTGGTAGAGGAGCAGAGGGCAGGAGAGAAATTTTATTTTCCTACTAAGGCATCGCCAGGTAGAGGAGAAGAGTGAAGGAGAAAAATTTTATTTTCCTGCTAAGGTGTCGCCTAGCAGAGGAGTTTGAGGGTGAGGGTGGAGAATATGTATTTTCCTGCTAAGGCGTCGCCTGGCAGAGGAGTTAGAGGATGACGAGGTGGACTCTTTATTTTCCTGCTAAGGTGTCACCTAGCAGAGGAGTTAGAGGGTGGGGGGCGGTTGAATTTTTATTTTTCCTGCTAAGGCCCGGCTTAGCAGAGGAGTTAGAGGGTGGATGTGTTGATTTTATTTTCCTGCTAAAGAATCACCTAGCAGAGGAGTTAGATAGAGAAGTTGAATTTTTACTTTCCTGCTAAGGCCCGGCTTAGCAGAGGAGTTAGAGGGTGGAGGTGTTGAATTTCTATTTTCCTGCTAGGGCCCGGCCTAGCAGAGGAGTTAGAGGATGGAGGTGTTGAATTTTTATTTTCCTGCTAAGGCCCGACTTAGCAGAGGAGTTAGAGGGTGAAGATGTTGATTTTATTTTCCTGCTAAGGCATCGCCTAGCAGAGGAGTTAGAGGGTGGGCGCGTTGAATTTTATTTTCCTGCTAAGGTATCACCTAGCAGAGGAGTTAGAGGGTGTGGGTGTTGAAATTTTATTTTCCTGCTAAGGCCCAGCTTAGCAGAGGAGTTAGAGAGTGGAGGCGTTGAATTTCATTTTCCTGCTAAGGCCCGGCTAAGTAGAGGAGTTAGAGGGTGTATGTGGTGAATTTTTATTTTCCTGCTAAGGTATCACCTAGCAGAGGAGTTAGAGGGTGGGGGTGTTGAATTTTTATTTTTCTGCTAAGGCCCGGCTTAGCAGAGGAGTTAGAGAATGGAGGAGGAGAAATAAATTTTCCCGCTAAGGCATCGCCTAGCAGAGGAGCAGAGTTGGGAAGAAGAAGAATTTTTATTTTCCTGCTAAGGCATCGCCTAGCAGAGGAGCAGAGTTGGGGAGAAGAGAAGTTTTTATTTTTCTGCTAAGGTATCACCTAGCAGAGGAGTTAGAGGGTGGAGCTGTTGAATTTTATTTTCATGCTAAGGCCCGGCTTAGCAGAGGAGTTAGAGGGTGGGGGTGGTGAATTTTTATTTTCCTGCTAAGGTATCACCTAGCAGAGGAGTTAGAGGGTGGATGTGTTGATTTTTATTTTCCTGCTAAGACCCGGCTTAGCAGAGGAGTTAGAGGGTGGAGGTGGTGAATTGTTATTTTCCTGCTATGGCGTTGCCTAGCAGAGGAGCAGAGTGGAGGAGGAGAATTAAATTTTCCTGCTAAGGCATCGCCTAGCAGAGGAGCGGAGTTTGGGAGGAAAAAAATTTATTTGGTTAGTCGATAACGAAAGATATTGGGGAGTAGAGTTTACGGGGATCGACCTGCCCGGTCAGGTCGTGGGGGTGTGGGGGCAACGCCCCCATAAATTTTTTTTTTTTTTTTTCAGAAATCAGACAACTCTTCGCAAGGCAATGTATCAAAATTCTCAACGACTGGACGAGCGCTCGGGCGAGCTGGGTTGAAGCTCGGGCGAGCAGGATGCGCGGCGCAGGGCGAGCTTGGGCGAGCACGGGCGAGCGTGGGGGAGCTTGGGCGAGGCGAGCCTGGGCGAGCGTGGGGAAGCTTGGGCGAGCGTGGGCGAGCTTGGGCGAGCACGGGCGAGCGTGGGGGAGCTTGGGCGAGGCGAGCCTGGGCGAGCGTGGGGAAGCTTGGGCGAGCCTGGGCGAGTTTGGGCGAGCTTGGGCGAGCATGGGCGAGCTTGGGCCGAGCGTTGGGCGAGCTCGAGGCGTGGCTTGACAGACGTGCGCGCGGTTGGACGAGACTGGCGAAGGGGCGAGACTGGCGAAGGGGCGAGCTGGGCAGTGGGACTGGCGAGGGGCGAGACGGGCAAGACTGGCGAGGGGCGAGGTGTTGGCTGGGCAGTGGGACTGGCGAAGGGGCGAGCTGGGCGAGACTGGCGAGGGGCGAGACAGGCGAGGGGCGAAGGGCGAGGGGCTGCGAGGTGACTAGGGGCGAGGAGGATACGCTTGGTTGGGCGACAGTGGTGTGGGGCGAGGCTGAGCAGGGGAAGGGAAGGCGAGATCTCGGGCGGTGACTGGCGAAAGGGCGAGCTGGGCAGTGGGGCGTGGGCGAGGGGATGTGGGGCGAGCTATGGCGAGGCGCCGAGGGGTAAGGCACTGCTGGCGAGGGGCGAAGGTGAGTGAAGGCGAGGGTGAGTGCGGGCGCGGCGATGGGGCGAGACGATGGGGCGAGGTGACAGCGAGGTGACGAGGCTGGGCGAGCGTGGCTGCGCGCTAAGTGCGTGGGCGTGCGCTAAGCTCGGGCCAGGCGATGGCTAAAGGACGCTTGAGAGTTGTCGGACGAGACGGTGACTCGGGCGAGGCGGTGGCCGGGGCTGCGGCCGAGGGTGATAGCAGGGTGATTGTGAAGCGGCGCTAGGGTTAACGCGTAGGTGAAGTGTGGGCGGGGAAGAGCTGCAGGATTGCGACTTGATTTGTTTCCAAATTTGTGGAGACTAACAGATGGCAAGAAGGACACACAACTCACATGTTGTAAACTGAGAACAACGCAATTAATCGAACTTTGAACCTACGATTCAGTTCGACTTGGGAGGGGGAGACTGGTGATACCCCTAGGGATGAACCCATCAAGATCCGGCCCAAACTCCCGGCCCATATCTAAGGCCCACAGGTGAAAGGGCCCATGACAAGCCCAGGTGTTCTCCTATAAATACCAGGTTTGAGCGTATAATAGAGGATTCAATTCAATATTGTTTTCAGCAGCACCCTTAGCTGCTCCCCCCATATATCCTCAGTCACTGACTTGAACGTCGGAGGGGCTACGCCAGGACACCCTCCTGGCCCCCTCTTAACGGTCTTTTTCTTGATTTCAGGCTCAGGGTCATCTTAAAGCCCACGTCTGAACTAGTGACGCTCGTTGGGATCGGACCCTAGATTTCCCGTGAGTATCAATAAGATATTAAGTTCTCATGTAAACACAAAATCGATAAGTACGAAATCAGTCGTGGATATTCATTCATTTAAGCCACAAGTTCAAACGACCCTGATCTGATGAACTAATGCAATGTTGACATGTCATTTAAATACAAAGGACAAAAGCATTCAATATAGATAGAGTCAAGAAAAAAGTACATCAGCATTTCCATAAATCTATACAGTTACCTCGAGAAGATCAAATATGACTATTGGAATAAGCAATATAAAAGGAGAATTTCTAAAGAAGAAGAAGAAGAGAGGCTGATCGAGAACAAAAAAAAAATGTCAATCAACATTATTTAAGAGCACACCAAAGTTATAGAATCACCATGGTCCATGTATGTCCGATCTTTGAAGCAGGGTGATATACTTATCCTTGTTCATACCACACGGCCATAGCTCAATTAAGGAGAATCATAGAGGATCTGAGCACAACTTAAATGCTATCAAATCATCAAGTATCAACAATGTTAATTGTTCAACAAAGTGTTGTACCTCTACTCAACCTCTACACCGATAAGACGAAGTAGGGTTGTAGAAATTAGAGTTGATATCCACGCTTGTCGTCTGATCGATTGCAAGTCAATTTGGGTTTGACCAAGAATACTTTCATAACTCGACTATAAAACAATTTTTAATCAGTCTCATACCAATACTAACAGCTAAAATCACGTGTTTGATTCTCAATATGAACAAGATACTCAATCATTGAGAGAGATTGTTGAGTTACAATAATTACCCTCGATAGAAAAACAATTGAATCGTGTCGTTTGGATTACAATTCAATTTTTTTTAAGATCTAATTAGTCATATTATTACAACGAACTATTAATTTTGATGAAACACAATCTGTTGATCAATACAAACAATATATAAAGATATTTGGATTGACGTCATTAAATTATATTGAATGTTATCACCATATATAAAATAGCAATTTCAACCATATGATTCACGTCTATATTTATTATTTTATCCTCGCTCGGTATATATTAATGGTGCCATCTACTCCTTTAAAGGGTAGGTGCATTTGCGTTTCAATCATTTTTATTTTATAAAATACATTCCACATTAAGCTACACTAAATGATTCATAGGGTGGTCCTCCATATCTGTGGTGTTACGATTGTGATATCTCCGTCAATGTTTCGCTGGACACAGCCTATCAAGAGAAGCCGTGGCTGGGAATGTCTAAAAATGTCTATTTTTTACGGGATAAAATTCCAAACTCCATTTTATATAACATTTTTTCTACAAAAATACATATGTATATTATAAAAATTTATCTTAAAAATAATTTATAGACACGCAAGGTGTCTCCACTACCAAGGCACCGATTGGTATATTGTATATGATAGAAAGATGTGTTTTGATATAAACAAAGAATCTATTAATCAAATGATCAACTCTGTATAGATATCGTTTTAAAGGTTAAAAAATCAGACAAGACATTCTAAATCTAAAATGGATGTATAAAATGACCCAATCAACTAGCCGATGACACAAAAAGTCAAAATCAATATGGCTACAGAAAAGGGATGAATGTACAACAAGATAAAGTTTAGAGAAGATCAAATATGACCATTGAAAGTTGATACATAAATAAGAAATCTCGAAGATTTAACTGTTAGGGTAGATGTCCTGCAAGTCAACGGTTGGTTAGGGAATTTATTAACTCAAGTGAAATAAACAATCTTTATTTTAATATAATTTAACTTTTAATGGTTTCGTTATACTTTATCTGTATACCCATGCAATCAGCATAGATAAAGTCTTTGATTATGCTTTAATACAAATGAATCGTAATTCGATGTTGAAACGCATTTGTAAACACTGCATATTCTAAATCCGTTCCTAGTCAATTCAGCCGCCTAAAACATGGATAAAGATCGCTTGAGCTTGAGACTAGCATCTGTGATATTGTGTACTGCGTTTCTTGGTAAGGGCATGGAGATGTCCAAACATGCAGATGGCTAGTCATATTATGATTATACCGAACAACCCTCCCTCGGACTTTCCAAGTGGTTATCATTCATCAAGAGGATAAGTCCGTGGTTATGATTGTACACCATTAGTCCTTACGACCCGGGACAACACTGAGGCTCTATATGCTAGGGCTGTGCTTTGAATCGTTTATCGGCTCCAAGAGAGTCATCAGGTGGCGAGGTTGGGTACAGTTGCGACACATATAGGAGCCAGTGCATTGTAGTCGGGGATTCATCGATCACCTACGGGTGTGGATATCCTATGTGATTTGATGAAATAATAGAGTACGAAGTGTACGTTGGAGAAGGAGTTCTCCAATTGTACACGCGATGTCATTATTATAGTAATCACATAGTTATCGAATTAATATGCAACACACGGTAAACCAATGGTTGCAGATTCGATCGGGATATATGAGATGAAAGGACCATACTATACATTAATCATAATCGACTGGTTCTTGCAGGCACTATCAGTGATACCTAGGGGATCATGGGGCGATTCTACTAGACGCTCTTACCATGATCCGATGAGTACAATCAGAAATGAGTTCTGACATTCTTGATCAAGGTGTTCATGAAAAGAATGGGGCTAACTAGGGTAAGCACGAATAAAGGATTATGTCCTGAATCACAAAGAGTTGTGAACCCAAGGCTAGCTGTATCCCTGAACTATTAAGGTTCACACAAGTATTGGATCATTTGTTCCCGTGGAGAGAATAAATTCAAGGAGTTGAATTTATATTATGATATAGTAAATTCAAGGAGTTGAATTTATGATAATTAAATTTTGAGAAAATAAATTCAAGGAGTTGAATTTATAAGATAGTAAATTCAAGAAGTTGAATTTATGAAATTTGGAGAGAATAAATTCAAGAAGTTTAATTTCTAAAATTTGAGGATTTAATTTATTAAGCTCAAAAGTTGAGTTTATTAAATATTAAATTTTGGAGATGATAAATTCAAGGAGTTGAATTTATAATTTAAATATTAAATTCAAATGTTGAATTTATAAAGGAATTAAATTAAATGTAATGTGTGTATGTATAATGGGCTTGTAGGAGTACAAGACCAACATACATATTATTAAGGTTCTTAATTGGACTTTAAAAGATTAATTAGTTAATTAAACTAGTTGGACTATAATTATTAATTGATTAAGCCGATTAAGTATTTAATTTAATTAATGAGCCATAAGCTTATATATATGTGTATTAGGCTTAGAGTTTAAAATAATACATTCACAATTTTTGAAAAACCCTAGCCTCCACTCTCATTTGAGTTTTCGAAAATTCTTCCATCTTTCTTCTCAAAAAATTTCGGCTATATCAAAAGAATTTTTTTTGAGTCGTCTCTCGATTTTTTTTTTTATCTCCAACGATAAATCCTTCTATATTTTCTAGTACAAGTTAGAAGAAGAACAATTAATCCAGTCGTGGACCGGATTAGGAGATTGAAGAAAGAAGATTTGAAGAATGTACATGGGATTTACAACAAGAGCTACGTCCGCTTATACCGGTGTAGTTGGAGCCAAGTGAAAATTGTTCACCAAAGATAAAAGTTTTAAACATCTTATGTATGTTTAATTAAAATCATACGAGTGTCCAAATACATCTTAAATGTCAAGATCTAAACTTTTTAAAACTTCCGCTGCATTTGGATACGAGAAAACCGGGATCCAACAGTGGTATCAGAGCCAGGTTTCTCTATATCGTAAGGTTTTAAATCATATTAAATAATTAATTTCTAACCACACAAGAAATTTTTTTAGAAAATTGTAGCACCATAAAATTTATTTTTTTCAGAAATAAAAAAAATAATATTTTGAATCTGCCTGGAACTGTTACGGGCAGTCCGTGTAGCGTACCGTACTTTTACCGTTCAAAATTAGCGGAAAAATTTAAAATTTTCTTAAACATAACATAACCTTCAAGGTTTGCCATAAAATAACTCAACCAAGTCCCCCATAAGACATGGTTGCTCAAAATAACTTCAATAAAATTTGCTCACAAAAGGTTTGCTCAAAGTGTTTCCCTCAAAATATGAAATCAGAGTAAATTAACATTTGCATAAAAACATAAACATTGCGGTCCTCGGGTTAGCCTCCCGCTCAGTCCAAGCATGTCCCTTGGTCGCCACCTCCTGTCTCCTCATCAACATACTCACCTGCATCGATCAAGTCTAGTGAGTCTAAAGACTCAACACGTATAAACTGGGAAATAGCGAGTACTACATAATAAAACCGCATGCAACTTTAAAATAGAACATACATACTTGAACTTGAATTTAACATGCTTGAAACTTAAACATCGTGAGCTTAACTTAGACGTGTCATCAACATGAGCTTTTCTTAAACATTCTCGTAACACAAACTTGAGCGTATAAAGCATAATTTTGCGTAGAGGCATGTTTCAAAGTAAGTGACCCATAACATAATAAGGCCTGATCAGACACACCACAGTACTGGGCTGACAGGGACGTATCCACTGCCGCATACATAAGATCCCCATTCATAAGTTTAACGGGTGGATTGGTCCCTGTTCATAAGTTTAACGCTTTCCAATCCCGATCTGAACCCGTTCATAAGTTTAACGGGGCGGAGAGGTCCTCGGCCACGTTCACCGACTTCCAAACCCATTCATACATTTGGTCACAAAGCAATTAGCATACCTCAAACTTCAAAAATGTTTTCTTTTGCACGTCATCATACTTACTTGACGTTGAGAGATTCTTTGGATCTCGTTTGGGGTCCTCGCTGCTGCACATACTAACATGAAACTGCGTACTAAACTTGCATAGCTTAGACGTATCAATCCTACTTACTTACAAGTTCATTCAATTCCTTAGGACGTTCTAAAATTCCCATGACTCGACCTTGTAAATCATTGTACTAGACCATGATATCAAACCTCAAGGCACACTATAGAATTTCTCCCAAAATATGAAGGACACGGACGCCGTGCCCAGGTCCGGCCCCGGGTCCATGTAGGCTCGGTAAAATGTGTGCGAAGGAAAAAGGAAGGCACGGACCCCGTGCTAAGGTCCGGGTAAGGGTCCATGTACTCACTGTAACGGCGCACCAAGGGAAAAGCGAAGACACGGACCCCGTGCCAGGGTCCGTGCTCGGGTCCGTGTACCTACGGGACAAGCGAAGTTACGAAAATTCTGTACATGTTTTGTTTAACGCTCTCGACTCGATTGTATGGACCATGAATCAACACCACGAGACCATCTTAGGCTACTATATTATTGACTCAAGCCTATACGATTGTCCCGTCACAACCACATATCCCAAATAGCTCATCAAACTCATGAACAAAACTTTTGACAGAAAAATGGTTTACACGGCTACTCGTTCTCCCAAGGACCCAACGACATGAAACGACACATCAATAGCCATCCCAAGGACCCAACGACATGAAACGTGCCTAGACACAACAACGGTCACCCATCGATCCCTAACGAAGCCTGCAACAAATAAACTTCAAGAACGCATCAACATTTTATTTTTCTGAAAAATGCAGTTTGAGCAGTCCCACGAAAAATGCCATAACTCACTCAATTTTTGTCCAAAAATTTCGAATTTTATATCAAATCGAAGGTATCGAAAAGTTCTACGTTTTTTGCGTTAAAATATTTCCCAAAATCTTGACCGAAAATTCGCAGTTTTAATAAGAACAGTAAAAACGGGATTTAGTTCTAAAATTTTTCCTTCAAAATCGATCCAAACAAACAACCGCTCAAACTACGAACATCATACATGAATTTTTACGCATAAAAAACAACGCAACGCATAATATGATATGATCGACGCAGCAAATGAGAGGTTATACATGCCTTTTGGATGGTAAACTTTATCGACACGGCGATATCGAAGCAGAGAACGAAGCGAGGTTGATCTGGAACGATCGCGGCGCTAAAATTTGCGATAAAAACTCACGAAAATGGTTGGAATGGTGAAGGGGATGGGGCGGCTGCTGATGGGAAAGAAGAACCCTAGGTTTTCTTTCTCTCAAAATTAATAGAAACTGAATTGTGATAGTGTGTGTGTGTTTTGCCGATATCAGTGTGTGAAAAAGTGTGTAAAATGTGTAAGTGTGTGTGTGGCGTGGGTTTTAGATAGTAATTAGGGAATAAATTATTGCTATAATGCGTAATTAACATGTAAATAAAATGTTATTCCTCCACTAATTAAATAAAATCTCTAACTTTAAAATAACTTGTACAAAGCCAACTTTAAAAGTCTTAAAATTCTAAAATTCACTAAATAAATAATTTTATGCATAAAGGTGCTAAGGCTAAATAAATTATTTAAAACGCCCCATCCTCGACTAAAATAAAATTACCACATTAAAAATTGCCAAAAATCGTCACCGGTCTTTTCCTCAATTCCGCTTCAAATAATCTCCTGAAATATGAAACTCGAAAAATATTTCAACGTGTATCACTAAGTCATAAATAAAATCATGCACTGCTAAACTCAGATTAAAATAATTTAAATGATTTAATAATATTAAATAAATCTATGGGTTTTACGTGTACGAATTTGGGCTCTACAGTCCGTGTGCGCAGGGCCATGATATTTAGTGAATTGAATGCCCGAGTTATATAGTGAATTGAATGCCCGAGTTATACACCCGAGCCTGATATTTATAGGAAATACCTGGGCCCGTAATAGGCCTGTCTTCCATTTGGCTAGGGATGGGCCACGGGCTCCTGGGCCGGATCTTGATGGGTTCATCTGTAGTGTCCAAAAATTCAGTACACGTATAACCTATGCATTTATTTAATTATTAGATCAATTATTTACTTTTAAATGAGTTTTAGTCATGCATAATTTATTTAAATGCATTATTTTAAATTATTTACGTTTATGGGATGCACGTTAAAACGTTTTTTCAAGTTTCATGTTCCAGGCGATTATTCGAGGCGGGATCGAGGAGGAGACCGGTGACGATTTTGGAAATTTTATGCGGTGTTTTATTTTAAGTTAGGAAGGGGACATTTTAAATAATTTATTTAGTTTAACATTTTAAAATCCTTATTTATGTGCTTGATTATTTAAGAGTTTGAAACTTTTAAAATTAGCACTTTTGTGTGTGTTATTTGAATTAGGAGTTTAATTGAAATTAGTGTGTATTTATTTCTAAGGAGGATTAACTATTAATTATTGGTTAATTCATTTTTAAACAATATTTTAACCCCCTAATCTAGCCACACACACACACTACACGATTTTCACACTTTTACACACACCTAACACACACACACACACACCGATACACACACACTCACACACATTCAGATTTTATTATTTTGAAAAAGAAGAAAGCTAGGGTTCTTGAGAGAAAAGCAGCCGCCCCCTTCCCCTTATCTTTCCATCGAGTTTTTGGTGAGTTTTATTGCAAGAAAACGGTGCCACGTTCGTCCCGGATCAACCTCGCTTCCATCTCCGCGTCGGTGTCGTCGTCACGGTATTTTTAATATCAAAAAGGCACGTATAATCTGTTCTTTCTGTATCGATCATGTCATATTAAGCGTTGCGTTGTTTTATGCGTAAAAGTATGTGTGTGACGTTCGTCGTTTGAACGGAAATTGATTCGGATCGGTTTTGAATGGATTTTAGATCTGAAAACTCGTTTTTACTGTCCTTTCTGAATACTGCGAATTTTCGGTACATAATTTGAGAAAACTTTCAACTAGAAAATTGTAGAACGTCTCGATACCTTCGATTTGATATATAATTCGAAATTTTGGATGAAAATTGTGTGAGTTAGGATGCTTTTCGTGGAACTGCTCAAACGGTGACTTTTACGAAAATTGTGTTTCTTTAAGTTTCTGTTGCAGGATTCGTTGGATATCGACGGGCGATTGTTGCTACGTACGGGTATGTTAGTAGTGATGTTAAGAGTGTCTTTGAGGTTTCGTTTCATGTCGATAGGCACTCGAAGTAATTAGAAGTCGTAGGAGACAGTTTGATGTCATTGGTCGTATTTTGGGTCGTTTGTGTCGTAGAGCGAACGTTATTGCTTTGGAACGTTTGTACAACTTGTATTGATATTATGGAATGCTAGGATGGGTCTCGAGGTGTCGGTGCATGGTCCGTATAACCGAGTCTAGAAGGATAAATATTAGGTGTTCAGAATTTTCGTAAGTTCGCGATTACAGTGGGTACACGGACCCTGACACGGGGTCCGTGCCTTTGTTTTCTTCTCGGAGTCTTTTTCCAGTATCTACACGGACCCCTACACGGATGAGGGCACGGGGTCCGTGCCTTTGGGTTTCACTTAGTGTATATTTCCAGTACCTACACGGACCCTCACCCGGACCCTGACACGGGGTCCGTGCCTTTGCTTTCCTTCGGTGTCAATTTCCAGAGCCTACAGGGACCCCTACACGGATGTAGATACGGGGTCCGTGTCCTTCACTTTTGGGGAAAAATAATTTAGTATGCTTTGAGGTTAGACGTCATGGGTTAGTACAATGATTTACAAAGTCGAGTCATGGGAATTGTAGAACGTCCTAAGGAATTGAATGAACTCGTAAGTGAGCATGATTACCTACGTCTAAGTATGCAAGTTAAGCATGTCAATTCATGATCAGTATGCGCAGCAACGGCCCCGATCGAAGTCCAACGAATCCCTCAACGCCAAGTAAGTATGTATGACGTGCAAAGAAAATATGTTTAAGTTTTTGAGGTATGCTAATTGACTTGTGACCAAATTATGAATGGGTTTGGAAGTCGGTGAACGTGGCCGAGGACCTCTCCGCCCCGTTAAATTATGAACGGGTTAGATCGTGGTTGGGAAGCGTTAAATTATGAACGGGGACCAACCAGCCCGTTAAATTATGAACGGGGATCTCATGTATGCGGCAGTGGATACGTCCCTGTCAGCCCCGTACTGTGGTGTGTCTGATCAGGCGTTTATTATGTATGGGTCACTTGCTTTGAAACATCCTCTATGCAAAATGAAGTCATGTATGTTTTAGTATGCTCAAGTATGCAGTTATGATCATGAAAGTTTCACGTTATGGCACGTCTATATATGTATGCAAGTTCAAGTTATTATGCAAGCTCAAGTTTCAAATTATGTACGTTCTATTTTTAAGATGCATGCGATTTTATTATGTAGTACTCGTTATCCCAGTTTATACGTGTTGAGTCTTTAGACTCACTAGACTTGATCGATGCAGGTGACTATGTTGAGGAGACCGGAGGTGCTGACCAAGGGGCAGGCTTGGACTGAGTGGGAGGCTAGACCCGAGGACCGCCTACGTTATTTTAATATTTTAAGCATGAAAACATTTATACTCTGATTTTGTGTTCTGGATGTGAGACAGCTTTTCTTTTAGCAAACTTTAATTGTGATGGTTGATTTTAAAGATATTTTATGAATGATGGGTGACGACCGTGTGGATGTTTTTATTTAAGAAAATTTTTAATTTTTCCGCAAATTTTAAGTATGAGAAGTACGGTTCGTTACATCATCCCTGAGGTATCACCAGTCTCCCCCTCCCGAGTCAAACTGAATCGCAGGTTCGAAGTTCGATTAGTTGTGTTGTCCCCGAGTTAACGGGTGCGAGTTGTACATTTTCTTCTACTGCTCATCAATCTCCAATCCATCCACAGCTTCTCCTCATTTAATAACCACACGCTCCCACCTATTCGCACGCTCATCCCCTCACCCTCGCTCGTCCTCGCCAGCCTTCACCCTCGACAACATCGGTGCCCAGTCTCGCCACGCCCTGCACTCACCCTCGCCTTCATTCACCCTCGCCCCTCGCCAGCATCGCCTTACCCCTCGGCGCCTCGCCACAGCTCGCCCCGCAGCCCCTCGCCCACGCCAGCAGCACCTCGCCCCGCCCAAGCTCGCCCAACCATCACCCTCGCCCAAGCTTGCCCGCCTCGCCTCGCCAGCCTTCACCCTCCCCTTCATTCACCCTCGCCCCTCGCCCCTCGCCAGCAGCACCTCGCCCTGCCCAAGCTCGCCCAACCATCACCCTCGCCCAAGCTCCCCCGCCTCGCCTCGCCCTTCGCTAGCAGCGCCTCGCCCAGCGCCTATGCTCGCCCAACCATCACCCTCGCCCAAGCTCGCCACTCGCCCTTCGCTAGCAGCGCCTCGCCCATTGTTCGCAGTGGCAAACATTGTTCATTAACGACAAACATTGTTCGCCCCTCGCCCCTCGCCCCTCGCCCTTTATTTCTTTTGTCGTTAGCGAACATTGTTTGCCCCTCGCCCTTCGCTAGCAGCGCCTCGCCCATTGTTCACAGTGGTGCCTAAGATCCCCGTAATTTTTGCAGTGGCAAACATTGTTCGTTAACGACAAACGAAATAAATTTTTCTAACACAATATGCCCTTGTCGCCCTCCTCTTCACGGTCCTGTACTAAGCTTTTGAAGGGAAATAATTTCCACTTCCTCGTGCCCTGGACTCCTCTGCTAAAATAGTTCATAGCAGGAAAATAAAATTCAACACCTCCACCCTCTAACTCCTCTGCTAGGCGACGCCTTAGCAGGAAAATAAAATCCACACCTTCACCCTCTAACTCCTCTGCTAAGCCGGGCCTTAGCAGGAAAATAAAATCAACACCTCCACCCTCTAACTCCTCTTCTAAGCCGGGCCTTAGCAGGAAAAATCAAACTCTCACCTCATTATCTCATAACTCCTCTGCTAAGCCGGGCCTTAGCAGGAAAATAAAATCAACACCTCCACCCTCTAACCATCTAACTCCACTTCTAGGCGATTCCTTAGCAGGAAAATAAAATCCACACCTCAACCCTCTAACTCCTCTGCTAAGCCGGGCCTTAGCAGGAAAATAAAAATTCAACACCCCCACACTCTAACTCCTCTGCTAGGTGATACCTTAGGAGGAAAATAAAATTCAACACCTCCACCCTAACTCCTCGGGTAGGTGATACCTTAGCAGGAAAATAAAATTCAACACCTCCACCCTCTAACTCCTCTGCTAGGTGATACCTTAGCAGGAAAATAAAAATCAACACCTCCACTCTCTAACTCCTCTGCTAGGTGATACCTTAGCAGAAAAATAAAAATTCAACACCCCCACCATCTAACTCCTCTGTTAGGTGATACCTTAGCAGGAAAATAAAATTCAACACCTCCACCCTCTAACTCCTATGCTAGGCGACACCTTAGCAGGAAAATAAAGATTCTCCACCCTCACCTTCTAACTCCTCTGCTAGGCGACGCCTTAGCAGGAAAATAAAAATTCTCATCATCCCCAACTCTGCTCCTCTGCTAGGCGATGCCTTAGCAGGAAAATAAAGATTCTCCACCTTCACCCCCTAACTCCTCTGCCAGGCGACACCTTAGCAGGAAAATAAAGATTCTCCACCCTCACCCTCTAACTCCTCTGCTTGGCGACGCCTTAGCAGGAAAATAAAAATTCTCATCATCCCCAACTCTGCTCCTCTGCTAAGCGATGCCTTAGCAGGAAAATAAAATTTTTCTCACTTTCATAATGCACCAAAATTTAATGAATTGAAATGAATAACTTGGTTTTATTGAATTCCAACTGATTACATGAGAAAATGCAAAGATGAAATATATCAACGATAAAATCCCGAATGATATTTCCTAAGGTGATAAACATTCCAGGGACTCCTTAAAGACTTGCTTTGAGCATTCTCCAAGTAATAAGCTCCAGAATTAAATTTCTCAATCACTCTGAAAAGACCATCCCACTTTGTGTCCATATTTCCCATCTGCTCTTCTGGTACCTTCAACAAGACCAAGTCACACACTTCTTTCTCTCCTAATCATGTTAACCTCCAAATGCGCTCTTTTCCCCTACTCTCTCATTATCCCTTCATAACACCGACGCGCGGCCCTCTGATCCCCGCATAAAACTCCAACCTCCTTCCCTACAGGAAACTTCAACTTCTGATGATACGTGGACGCTACAGCTCTGAAATCCTTGAAGGCTGGTCGCCCCAAAATTCCATTGTAAGCGGATGAGGTGTCCACCACAGTAAATGTTGTCATTTTTGTTACCCGCCGAGGCTCATGTCCCAAAGATAGAGGAAGGAAAATCTGGCCGAGCGACAGGATGGCAAGTCCTGCAAATCCATATAGAGGAGTAGAGATTGGCTCGAACTCAAATCCCTCCACCTTCATCTTATCTGAAGTGCTCTTGAACAGGATATTAATAGAGCTTCCATTATCGATAAATATTCTCGCCACATCATAATTGGCAATGGTGGTCGTTACCACCAAGGCATCGTTATGTGGAGTTACAACGCCTCGGAGGTCTTCCGGCCCAAAGCTGATGACGGGGTCTTGTGGTAAGTCTGCACCCCTAGATATCTCAAAGTTCTCCAACCTTCTCCCATGTACCTTCCGAGCTCGCCCACAGTCTCCATCAGTAGCACCCCCCGAGATCATATGAATCATTCCTCTCGTAGGGTGGTTATACTCATTCAATCCCCTCCTCGGTTCCACGAGCTCCTGAGGGACATCTCGACATCGACCTTCCCCTCTCTGCTCACCCATCCTCTGATTTATCCATGGAGGGCCTTGACCACACCTAGGGGGCGAGCGAGACCTTTGTCGACTCCTGAATGAGGATCCTTCTCGTCTATCCCGTGAAGGCAATCTACCACTTCACCCAAGCCTTCGCGACTTCTCCCACCTCCCCGCGGGCTCCCTCACCTCCATCACCTCATCCCGACTCCTATCTAGAGGAACATGGGATGAGAATTGTCTTCTACTACTAGTTCTGTCTTCCTCTCTTTCCCCAGCACCCCTCTTTCTTCCTCCTTTCTCTGGTCCCTCAACTCTACTTCCTCCGGGCTGGGTCTCCATCCTTCTGTACCGTTGGACATCTTCCAAGTTTACATATTTCTCAGCTCGAGCCACATATCATCATAGCTCAACGGAGGCTTCTTGACCAGCGACTTGAAAAACTCCCTTCCCCTCAGTCCTTGTGTGAAGGCACTTATCATGATGTCAGGAGTGGCCGCTGGTATCTCTAACGCTGCGTTGTTGAAACGCTGAACAAACTCTCGCAAAGTTTCAGCTTCTTCTTGTTTCACCACAAACAGGCTCAAATAGTTTTTTTGGTGTTTTTTGCTGCTAGCAAATCTGTGCAAGAAAGCAGCTGAAAAATCCTCAAAATATCGTATAGAGTTGGGCTGCAAGTGTTAAACCATTGCTGAGCTGACCTCACCAACGTGCCCAAAAACACCCTGCACTTGACCCCGTCTGAATATTGATGTAATTGAAAGGGATCGATTTTAGGTGCCCGAATACGCAACGAAAGTTTGAAAATTGTTTTTCAAGAAGAAAAATCAAGCACCTCAATATACTAGTTGTAGAAAATACAAAATCTCAACATTGTCATACATAGGGTGTTGAGAAAATCGTTACCTATCAACCTCTTGAGGTTGATGATGGCTCCAACTTAGTTGTCAAACAACTAAGCTCTTCAAAGGATGACAATCTACAAGCTTCCCCTTGTTCTTGAATCTCTCCTTCAAAATTAGGTCCACCACCAACAAGCTAGAACCACTATAATTTTGCACTAGAAAAATTAGAGCATTTTTCATTGAGAAGTGTGTGCTTTCATCAACAATTGAAGACGCAAAAAATGGAGGAGAATTTTTCTTGCAAAATTTCGGCCATAAGGTGATGGGAGAGAAGGGAGAACAATTTTCTTGGTTGTGGAAAAAGTTGAGTTAAGCATGTGCATGCCATGCCTTAGTTATACAAAAATTTGTCTCCCAACCTTTCATCTCCCATGCATGCAATGTGACTTGGGCTTGTAACTATTACAAGGCCCATGGACTTTATTTAAATGTCTCAAACACATTTGAGCCCATTTAAAGTTTACTTGATTTTACTCAAGTCCACTAGTTTAATAATTATTTCTAATTGGGCTCTACAAGGCCCAATGTTGTTTAATTAATCCAACACTTGAATTAATTTAATTATTTGTACTATACTAGGTCCACTAGTGTTTAATTAATTCAACATTTTAATTAATTTAATTTAGTCCATAATAATGTTTATGAAAATCACAATTTTCAAATACATTATTTGTTTGGCCAATTTTTAATTTAGGAATACTTCCTCAAATTAAAAGTTACATTCTCCTTATAGAAGTCATACTTCTATTTTTCCTTACGCTTATAAACTCATTTATAAGCCGTTCAACACATTGAACTATTTTAACTTCTCAACGGGATCTAAAAAGCTAGCACTTGTGTGGCCTTCAATGGTTCATTGATACAACTAGCCGTGGGTTCACATCTCCATGTGATTCGGACTAAACATGTCCTTATATGAGCATACCCCAATTGCTCCATTCTTACTTATCAACTCCTTGATAACAAGAACGTCAGAACTCAAGTCTGATAGTACCCAACCAATCATGTTAAACGCCTAGCAGCATCGCTTACATGATTCCCTAGGTATCAAATGATAGTGCCTGCAAGAACCATTCAATTATGGTTAGCGTACAGTACGGTCCCTTCAACTCATATATCCCGATCGATTCGACAACCATTGGTTTATCGAGAGTTGTCAATTAATCGATACTATGTGTCATGTCGTAGTTGCGTCGATGGTGTAATCTATGAAACCCCTTTCATAATTACCACCATACTCTGATCAGAGATTTCAACCTACATACACATGATAACACATAGGATATCCATACCCGAAGTTAAGCGGTGAATCCCCGACTACAATGCATCGACTCCTATATGTTTCGACAGAACACCCAACCTTGCCACCTGATGACCCCATGAGAGTCGGTAAACAAGTCAAAGTGTAATTCTAGCACATAGAATCTCAATGTTGTCCCGGGTCATAAGGACTAATGGTGTCTAACCATAAACTAGGACTTCTCCACTCGATAAGTGAGAATCACTTGGAAAGTCCTTTTTGGAGGGTTGTTCGGTGCACTCTACCAGGAGCACCTATCTGCATGCTCGGACATCACAATATCCCCTACCAATGAAACATGGTACTCACATTGCAGATACTAGTCTCTAACTCGAGCGGCCTATATCCTTCTTTGCGGCGGCTGAATCGACTAGGAACTATTTAGAATATACAGTATTCCAAATATGAGTTTCATGATACTCATCATATGAGCATCTATTATTCTTTCTACTATTTGTATATTCAAGGGCTTTATCTATGCAACTAGCATGGGTATACAGATAAAGATTTGCCAAAACAATAATTTCAAATATTATTAAAATAAAGATTGCTTATACATAGAGTTTCATTGTGAACACTCGGCCAACACTTGGCTCGACGGGCACCCACTCTAACAATCTCCCACTTGCACTAGAGCCAACTACCCATATGCTTCAAACCCATCAATTCGCGATGCATCTCGAATAATGGTCCAGATAAAGGATTAGCTAGTGGATCAGCAACATTATCTGCGGAGCCGACTATGTCAATCGACACTTCTCCTCTTTCCACAATCTCTCGGAGGATGTGGTACTTTCTGAATACGTGTTTGGATTTCTAATGAGACCTTGGCTCCTTTGCTTGAGCTATAGCTCCCGTGTTGTCACACAACACCGGGATAGGAGCAACTCTATTAAGAATGACGCCCAACTCTTGGACGAAATTCCTCATCCAAACAACCTCCTTTGCTGCATCTGATGCAGCAATGTATTCGGCCTCTGTGCTGGAATCCACAGTATTGTCTTGCTTGGAACTCTACCAACAGACAGCAGCACCATTGAGCAAGAATACGAACCCAGAGATTGACTTCGAGTCATCGATATCGCTTTGGAAGCTAGAGTCGGTATAACCTTCCAATTTCAGTTCTCCACCCCATAGACCAAGAACAATTTATTGGTCCTTCTCAACTACTTGAGGATGTCTTTCACAGCTTTCCAGTGTGGAAGACCAGGGCTCGATTGATATCTACTCACTACACTTAGTGCGAAAGCCACGTCAGGACGTGTAGATATCATCCCATACATGATGCTACCAATCGTAGATGCATAAGGAATGCTTGTCATCGCCGCTATCTCTGCATTAGTCTTGGGAGACAGACTTGGATAGGGACACGCCATGACACATTGGTAGATGTCCTCTCTTGGACTCATCCATCGAGAACCGCTTCACGATGGTATCAATGTATGTGGACTGGGTGAGACTAAGCAATATTCTTGATCTATCTCTATAGATCTGTATTCCCAATACAAAAGATGTTTCACCCAAGTCCTGTATCGAGAACTTACTTTCTAACCATATTTTAGTTGATTGCAACATTCCTACATTATTCCCAATTATTATAATGTCATCAACATAAAACACCAGGAATGTCACAACAATCCCACTGACCTTCTTATATACACAGGGTTCCTCAGGATTCTTAGCAAAACCAAACTCTTTGATTGTACTGTCGAATCTGAGGTTCCAACTCCTAGATGCCTGCTTTAGACCATAAATAGATCTTTGAAGTTTGCATACCATATGCTCACTTCCGATAGATGTAAACCCTTCGGGTTGAGACATGTAAATCTCTTCCTTAATATCCCCATTAAGAAAGGCTGTCTTGACATCCATCTGCCATATCTCATAGTCATACCATGCAGCTATGGCTAGCAAAATCCTTATGGACTTGAACATTACAACTGGAGAAAAGGTTTCCTCAAAGTCAACTCCTTGTCTTTGAGTATATCCTTTTGCCACCAATCGCGCCTTGAAGGTCAATACCTTCCCATCCGCCCCAAGTTTCCTCTTGTAAATCCATTTACACCCTATGGGAACAATTCCCTCAGGTGGATCCACGAGATTCCACACTTGGTTCGAATGCATGGAATTCATCTCAGATTCCATAGCTTCAAGCCATTTGGATGAATCGACAACAGATAACGCTTCCTTGAAGGTCCTTGGATCACATTCAAGGTTAGGCTCATCATGGCCCTCTTCAAGAAGAAGACCATACCTCATAGGTGGTCTCGAGACTCTCTCGGATCTTCTAGGAGCTTGTATCTCCTCTCTTGGCTCCTCGGGTGTGGGTTCTACAAATGTGGATATCATCTCGCCTTTTCTATCCAATAGAAATTCATTTTCCTAAAAGGTTGCATTCCTAGAAACAAACACCTTTGTTTCTTGGGGATGATAGAAGTAGTATCCAACCGAATTCTTTGGATATCCCACAAAGAAACATAAAATGGATCGACTATCCAATTTATCTCCCACTACCTGCTTCACATAAGCAGGGCACCCCCATATTCTAAGATAAGAATATTTGGGTGGCTTACCCATCCATATCTCATATGGTGTCTGCCTTTGAATGGACATTTAATGGAATATCTTTCAATTTTAAGTTATAGAGATCGTTTTCAAGTTCACCAGTACCAATCAAACATTCATTCATGTAAATGTTGCAAACACATTTGCAAAATAAACAAGAATATCCATTTTTATCAGCATAGAAATGGAAACAATGTTTTTTACAAAATTAGGTACAAACAAAACATCTCATAAAATTAACTTAAAACTATTGTTCAACAATAAGTAAACATATTCAACAGCCTTGACAGCAACTCTTGCTCAATTGCCCATTCTCAAGAAGGTCACACCTTCCCTAAGCTTTCTACTTCTTCCCATCACCTGTAAATCATTACAGAGATGTGAGCCACAACCGGTATCTAATACCCAAGAAGTAGAGTTAATTGAAAAGTTTACTTCAATGTAGAACATACCATTTCTAGAACTCTTCTGGGCAAGATATTCCTTGCAGTTATGCCTCCAATGTTCAGTCTTCTTGCAGTGATGACATACATCATTAGTCTTGTCAGCCTTAACTGGTCTGGCTGCCTCAACGGGATTCGGAGATTGCCTCATCAAGGGCACGTTCTTCTTGGGACGTTGGAAAGAACGCTTCTTTCCCTTTCCATGTGGATCAATCTTCGTACCAGATGAAGAACCCACATAAAGAACCAATTTCTCTTTCTTGATGGTTGATTCAAACGTAACAAGCATATTCACCAACTCCTCAAGGGTCGGCTCCATCTTGTTCATGTTGAAGTTCACCACAAAAGGATCAAATGAGCTAGGCAATGACAAGAGCAACACGTCGGTGGTCAACTCCGAAGGCAACAAAAGATCCATGCCAACGAGCTTGTCCACGAACCCAATCACCTTTAGGCAATGCTCATGGACCGAGGTCCCATCTTGCATGCGCAAAGTGATCAGATCCTTGACGGTAGCATGCTTAAGAGGCCGTGTTTGCTCTCCAAAGAGCTCCTTGAGATGCAAATGAATGTAAGCAGAACTCTTTGCACCCTCAAAACGCCTCTACAGCTCATCATTCATAGAAGTTAGCATATAACACCTGGCTATCAAGTCATGGTCACACCATTCCTTGTAATTCTGCAATTTCTCAGGAGTGCAGTCAGTCGGAGCCTCAACAGGGGGTGACTCAGTCAGTGTATATGCTACCCTTTCCGAATTCAAGACGATTTTCAGGTTTCTTAGCCAAGTGAGGTAATTAGGTCCAGTTTATGTGTTTGTCGAGTATTGCAGTTATCGGATTGCGAATCGAAGACATTGTCAATTTGTACTGAAAAGTAAAAACAGATAAATGTTGATGACTATTTTAAAATATTTAGTAAGATATGAAGTTTGGACTTTTACTTCATAAATATTTGCTCCCACTATTTTTACATTTTTCACTACCCTCTAGTGAAAACGGGAAACTCCTTTCCTCAGTAGGTACGTAAGGTCCAATTAGCGAATTATGATCCCGAATAATATCAGCCAATCACAATTCCTAAAAGGTAGTTTCCAATTGCATCACAATACAACCCTCTACGTAAACTTTTGTCTCACGTTTGATTAGGACCCAATAATATGACGTCGTTCATCTTCACGTGTCAAGCCTTACCCATCGATGTTGAACCTTAATGGACGGTCGCCATGAGTTCCCCCAATAATATGAGCCGAAATCATGGGAGTTCCACGTAGTTCACATCACCATGTCAATGGATGTCACAGCTTTCCGGCACCCAGGGCCCCCCCAATAATATGAGCCGAGCCCTGAGTACAGGTAGTGTTCATCATGCACTCATTGTCATTGAAGACATGGAAATTTTAAACAAATTTATAATTCCCCTTTTCGGGCTTGATATTAATTTTGAATCTTATTCAAAATGAGGGTTTTTAATTTGAAAGGTCTCATCATTAATTTTATTTAAAAGCTCGCCATGTTTGATCGTATGTTTTCCGGATTCATGCAACTTTGTTAATATCATAATAATAACGCACATACTCATTATTTATAACATATCATGCATATATTATAAACAGTAAACAAAACAAGGATGATCAATCGCCCCAATACTAATGGTCCGTGTGAGCTAAACACGGGCCTAGGTCCAATCCTAGGGAAATGCATGGGATGCAAATGCAACTATTACATTAGCTTCCAATATTTACATGTCTTCGATCTTCATAATCATCATGGCCACCATCTTCCAATCTTGATCATCCACTATACTAATATTTACAAATAAATATCCATGGCAAATAGGGATACATCTCATGGGGGTGGGAACGGGCCATAAACCAAGCCCACTTTATAAATTGATAATTATTACAATCATTCAAAACAAAATATCCTAGCATACACCTAGCAAATTGGGCTTGGGCTTTTGATCATCCTTCATGCATAATATCACATATCATACACCATCAATTAATTATCACAATAATTAATTGATCCAATATTATATATCTTGATCCAATCATTAACCGCCACGATTATAAACTAAATTAACAAAGTATACAAACACATTTGTCTACTTTCAAATTATTTTATTTATAACCGAATTTCTTGTAAATCACAATTTACTATAAATAATTATAGTCCAACTTATATTATTTATTTTATGAGAAAATATTTGTAACTTTTGTAATTTTAAACTTAAGGACTCAAAAACTCATTTTTCACCAAAAAAATTTTGGCCCATTTAAAATTCACAAATATGTTAGCCATCCAATAGCCCCACAACTCAAGGCCCATAACACTTTGATATTTCAAAACACCTTTTGAAAACCTTAGTCGTCATCGCCGTCGCCGGATTCCGGCCAACATGGCAAATTTTTTTTTTATATAAAATGTAGGGGCTGTTCGGGAAGCCGCTTGGGCTGCCCTTGCTGCCCGTTTCGGGCAGCCCTTCAGGCAGCCCAAGCTGCCCGAAATGGGCAGCAACATGCTGCCAAAAATTGGCCCCAAACCGGCCTTGATTTTGTTGCAAAACTTCGCCTCATGTGGTTAGAAATTGACCTCAATATAATATCATGTATATGCTACAAAAACTAGTTCCCTTAGCTCATGATACCACTTGAAAGGGGATCGGTTACGGTGACCGGAAACGAAACGAAAATTTAAAAATTGTTTTTCAAGAATAAAAATCGAGCACCTCAATATACTAGTGTGTAGCAAATACAAAATCTCAACTTTGTCATACATAGGGTGTTGAGAAAATCGTTACCTATCAACCTCTTGAGGTTGATGATGGCTCCAACTTAGTTGTCAAACAACTAAGCTCTTCAAAGGATGATAATCTACAAGCTTCCCCTTGTTCTTGAATCTCTCCTTCAAATTTAGGTTCACCACCAACAAGCTAGAACCACTATAATTTTGCACTAGAAAAATTAGAGCATTTTTCATTGAGAAGTGTGTGCTTTCATCAACAATTGAAGAAGCAAAAAATGGAGGAGAATTTTTCTTGCAAAATTTCGGCCATAAGGTGATGGGAGAGAAGGGAGAACAATTTTCTTGGTTGTGGAAAAAGTGGAGTTAAGCATGTGCATGCCATGCCTTGGTTATACAAAAATTTGTCTCCCAACCTTTCATCTCCCATACATGCAATGTGACTTGGGCTTGTAACTATTTCAATGTCTCAAACACATTTGAGCCCATTTAAAGTTTACTTGATTTTACTCAACTCCACTAGTTTAATAATTATTTTTAATTGGGCTCTACAAGGCCCAATGTTGTTTAATTAATCCAACACTTGAATTAATTTAATTATTTGTACTATACTAGGTCCACTAGTGTTTAATTAATTCAACATTTGAATTAATTTAATTTAGTCCATAATAATGTTTATGAAAATCACAATTTTCAAATACATTATTTGTTTGGCCAACTTTTAATTTAGGAACACTTCCTCAAATTAAAAGTTACATTCTCCTTATAGAAGTCATACTTCTATTTTTCCTTACGCTTATAAACTCATTGATAAGCCGTTCAACACATTGAACTATTTTAACTTCTCAACGGGATCTAGAAAGCTAGCACTTGTGTGGCCCTCAATGGTTCATTGATACAACTAGCCGTGGGTTCACATCTCCATGTGATTCGGACTAAACATGTCTTTATATGAGCATACCCCAATTGCTCCATTCTTACTTATCAACTCCTTGATAACAAGAACGTCAGAACTCAAGTCTGATAGTACCCAACCAATCATGTTAAACGCCTAGCAGCATCGCTTACATGATTCCCTAGGTATCAAATGATAGTTCCTGCAAGAACCATTCAATTATGGTTAGCGTACAGTACGGTCCCTTCAACTCATATATCCCGATCGATTCGACAACCATTGGTTTATCGAGAGTTGTCAATGAATCGATACTATGTGTCATATCGTAGTTGCATCGATGGTGTAATCTATGAAACCCCTTTCATAATTACCACCATACTCTGATCAGAGATTTCAACCTACATACACATGATAACACATAGGATATCCATACCCGAAGGTAAGCGGTGAATCCCCGACTACAATGCATCGACTCCTATATGTTTCGACAGAACACCCAACCTTGCCACCGGATGACCCCATGAGAGTCGGTTTACAAGTCAAAGTGTAATTCTAGCACATAGAGTCTCAATGTTGTCCCGAGTCATAAGGACTAATGGTGTACAACCATAAACTAGGACTTCTCCACTCGATAAGTGAGAATCACTTGGAAAGTCCTTTATGGAGGGTTGTTCAGTGCACTCTACCAGGAGCACCTATCTGCATGATCGGACATCACAATGTCCCCTACCAATGAAACATGGTACTCACATTGCAGATACTAGTCTCTAACTCGAGCGGCCTATATCCTTCTTTTCGGCGGCTGAATCGACTAGGAACTATTTAGAATATACAGTATTCCAAATATAAGTTTCATGATACTCATCATATGAGCATCTCATATTCTTTCTACTATTTGTATATTCAAGGGCTTTATCTATGCAACTAGCATGGGTATACAGATAAAGATTTGCCAAAACAATAATTTCAAATATTATTAAAATAAAGATTGCTTATACATAAAGTTTCATTGTGAACACTCGGACAACACTTGGCTCGACGGGCACCCACTCTAACATTAATAGGGCCGCATTTTCAAATCTCCCCAAATGTTCTTCGGGGTCTGTATGTCCGTCATCTTCTCCAACGTTCGATTGTCAGAAATTTGGGGGAAGCCCTTCTTCCAAGATGGATAGAGAAAAAGGGCTTCTTTTCTTCGGTACCGGCTCCCTGCTTCCTACCTGCTCTCTCAACCTCCGTATCTCCTTCCACATCTCCCCCATCTCACTAATCTCCCCACTTTGGAAGGAATGCGTCTCTTCAAACCTGCTCTGGTGGACTTCAACATTTCCTCTTGCTCTTGGCGAGTGGCTTGCTCTTCAGCAAACATAGATTCTTGGTTCCTCTTCATAGCCTCATCCACTGTCCGAGTGATAAAGTGGCCCAACTGCTCCAGGGTCAAGTTCCCCACATTTTCATTAGGACGGGGTTGCTCGACCCTGTTCTCTTAACGAGGTTGTTCTGTTCTCACCTCCTGATGGGCTTGTTCCTGCCTTGCCTCAGCATGAGACTGTTCGGGTCCCCTCTGAGGACGCGATGTTGTTGAGGTAGCTCTTCTAATCCCTCTCTTCCCTACCATCTCTACGTCTCAACTCAAATGTTCCCACAGACGGCGCCAAGTGATACACACGGGAAATTTAGGGTCCGCTTCCAGCAAGTGTCACTAGTCTAGACGCAGGTTTTGAAATTACCCTGAGCCTGAAATCATAAATAAGATCGTTAGGAGGGGGCCAGAGGGTGTCATGGCGTAGCCCCTCTGACGCTCAAGTCAGTGACTGAGGATATATGGGGGGAGCAGCTAAGGGTGCTGCTGAAAATAATATAGTGAATTGAATGCCCGAGTTATACACCCGAACCTGATATTTATAGGAAATACATGGGCCCGTAATGGGCCTGTCTTCCATTTGGGCTTGGGATGGGCCACGGGCTCCTGGGCCGGATCTTAATGGGTTCATCCCTGGGCAATCACCAATGCGTAATTAACATGTAAATAAAATGCTAATCATCCACTAATTAAATAAAATCTCTAACTTTAAAATAACTTGCACAAAGCAAACTTTAAAAGTCTTAAAATTTTAAAATTCACTAAATAAATAATTTTATGCATAAAGGTGCTTAGGCTAAATAAATTATTTAAAACGCCCCATTCTCGACTAAAATAAAACTACCACATTTAAAAATTGCCAAAAATCGTCACCGGTTTTTTCCTCAATTCCGCCTCGAATAATCGCCTGAAATATGAAACTCGAAAAACATTTCAACGTGTATCACTAAGTCATAAATTAAACCATGTACTGCTAAACTCAGATTTAAATAATTTAAATGATTTAATACTAATTAAATAAATTCATGGGTTTTACGTGTACGAATTTGGGCTCCACAGTTCCTCCCCACTTATAAAAATTTCGTCCTCGAAATTAAGTCTTACCGAAGAACTCCGGGTAGCGAAGTCTCATATCTGCATCTGACTCCCAAGTGGCCTCTTCCACTGATTGGTTTAGCCACCGGACTTCGACTAGCTTAGTCACTTTGTTCCGGAGCCTACGCTCTTGCTTGTCTAGGATTTGGACTTGTTTTTCCTCTAATACAAGTCTGGAGCCAGCTGCAACGGCTCATAACTCAGAATGTGCGAAGGATTAGCCAGATATTTCCTCAGCATCGAGACATGGAACACATTGTGTACCCCGGCCAGATTTGGCGGAAGGGCAACACGATAGGCTAGTGTCCCAACTCTGTCAAAAATTTCAAACGGTCCAATGAACATCGGACTCAACTTGCCTCTTTTCCCGAATATCATTAAAACCTCTGACTGATCTAGGCAACCCAACCAAAAAATCCATAGTAATATTCTTCCATTTCCACTCTGAGATCGGGAGTGGCTTAAGCATCCCTGCTGGCCTCTGATGATCTGCCTTCACCTGCTGACAAGTGAGGCATTCTGACACAAATCGGCGGATGTCTCTCTTCATCCCTGGCCACCAATACAAAATCTGGAGATCCTTATACATCATGGTACCTCCTGGATGGATAGAATATGGAGATGCGTGTGCCTCTGTCAAAATATCCTGTCTGATCGATTCACCACTAAGCACCCACATTCTACCTCTGTATCTCACAATCTCATCTGACACTGTATAAAGAACACTGCCCTTGGCTTCATCTTTCAGTCCCCATTTCTGTAGCTGCTCATCTGAAGACTGTCCTGCCCGGATACGGTCTAGCAAATCAGATTTGACTGTCAGATTAGACCGCCTAGGAGCTCTGCCCTCATGATAAATCTCTAAACCAAACTTCCGCATCTCAGACTGAAGAGGTCTCTGCACTGACAACTGCGCTACAACTGCCACCTTCCTGCTCAATGCGTCTGCGACAACATTAGCCTTTCCCGGATGGTAGCTAATTTCGCAGTCGTAATCCTTCACCAGCTCTAACCACCGTCTCTGTCTCATATTCAACTCTTTCTGCGTGAAGAAATATTTGAGACTCTTATGATCGGTGAAACTATGACATTTCTCGTCGTATAGGTAGTGTCTCCAAATTTTCAGTGCGAAGATAACGGCGGCTAACTCAAGATCATGCGCCGGGTAGTTCTTTTCGTGCACTTTCAACTGCCTGGAAGCATAAGCTATGACCCGACCCTGCTGCATCAATACTGCGCCTAACCCGAGCTTAGATGCATCGGTATATAACACAAAGTCTCCTTGCCCTGATGGCATGGCTAGCACCGGCGCAGAAATAAGAGCTTGCTTCAACGTATCGAAGCTCTTCTGACATTCATCACTCCACACAAATTTGGCATTTTTCTTGGTTAGTGAAGTGAGCGGCACTGCTATGGACGAAAACCCTTGAATAAACTTTCGGTAGTAACCCGCTAAACCCAAAAAGCTGCGGATTTCAGATGCATTCTTTGGCTCAACCCATTCCTTGACAGCTACTACTTTCGTTGAATCCACCTCGATTCCACTGCTAGATACTATATGACCGAAAAATGCTACTTTCTGCAACCTAAACTTGCACTTACTGAACTTCGCAAATAACTTGCGACTCTGCAAAATCTGTAAAACTGTCCTTAAGTGATGGCTGTGCTCCTCATGGCTTTTCAAGTATATAAGGATGTCGTCAATGAATACTATGCCGAATTGATCGAGGAACGGCTGAAATACTCGGTTCATGAGATCCATGAAAATTGCTGGAGCATTTGTCAATCCAAATGGCATCACGAAGAACTTGTAATGCCCATATCTGGTCCTGAAAGCTGTCTTGTGGACATCTGCATCCTTCACTTTCAGCTGATGATACCCTGATCGAAGGTCTATCTTAGAGAACACGGTAGCTCCCTGCAACTGATCAAACAAGTCTTCGATTTTAGGCAACGGGTACTTATTCTTGATCGTTACCTTGTTCAGCTCACGGTAATCGATGCACAGTCTCATGCTTCCGTCTTTCTTTTTCACAAAGAGCACTGGTGCGCCCCACTGTGAGAAACTCGGGAGGATAAACTCCTTGTCTAAGAGCTCCTGAATCTGCTGCTTAAGTTCTAACATCTCTGCTGGAGCTAATCTGTACGGTACCTTAGATATTGGCATTGTGCCTGGCATGAGATCGATTGCAAACTCCACCTCTCTATCTGGTGGAAAGCCTGCGACGTCGTCTGGAAAGACGTCTGGGAAATCTCTGACTACTGGCACCCCTGATACAGAAGGAGTGGGAACGTCCGGTGCTGAGATAATGCTGGCCAAGAAGGCCTGACACCCCTTCGAAATGAGTATCCGTGCCTGCATGCAAGAGATCACGCGCGGGAAACTCCTCCATCTGGCTGGCTCAAAAAGAAACTGCTCCATGCCCAATGGTCCGACTAACATTGATCTCTTCCGAAAGTCGATAAGAACTCTGTTCTTAGTCAGCCAGTCCATTCCCAATATGTGTCGAATTCTGGCATCGACAATAGGATTAAATCTGCATATACTAGGTGGCCATCCAGTTCTAGATCGATATCTCTGACTACACTGGTAGCTAACAGATCTTCCCTTGATGGGACTGTCACTGAAAAATTCACGTATAGGACAATGGACTTGAGATCCAAATGATTAGCAAAATTTTCCGATATGAAGGAGTGGGTGGCTCCTGAGTCTATCAGTGCAGTTGTGGATAATCTCTTAATAAAAATGTTTCCAGTTAGTAAAGTGGTGTCTGGATCCACCTCCTGTGCGTGCGTGGCGAATACCATGCCCTGGGTTGGCTGCTTCCACTACGGGCACTCCTTCACAATGTGGTCACTGGATCCGCATTTGAAGCATTTGCCTGATCCGTACAAACACTGGCCCCTATGCTGACGATTGCACTTTGGGCACACGGAGTATTCTGGCTTCTGAGGAACTCCCTGCTGCTGGATTGGACCATTGCCCTGTGGCGGTCCATGATACTGCTTCTTCCCTGGCGGCCACTGGGGAGGCCTCCTATGCTGGGGTCGCTGATGCTGCTGCTGCTGGTACTGCGGAGCCTGATAGGGCCTCTTGCCCTGCCTATCAGCCTCAATATCTCGCTGGTCTTGATCTGCCGCCAGCGCTCTAGATACGGCGACTGCATAAGTAGTAGGGCCAGCTACCCTCACATCACGGCGCAAGATCGGGCGCAGTCCATCCATGAAATGCCTCATATTTGCTTGGGCATCGTTCGCAATGAGGGGTACGAAGTAAAACCCCCTCTCAAACTTTCTGACAAAATCTGCCACACTACTGTCTCCCTCTCTCAGCGTAATAAATTCCCTGGTCAGACGAGAGCGTACCTCTTCAGTGAAGTACTTGGCGTAGAACACCCCTTTGAATCCGTTCCACGACAGAGTCTGCAAGTTTACTGCCACTGATGCACTCTCCCACCATATTCTAGCATCCCCTGACAGCAAGAATATAGCACATCTGACCCTGTCAGCGTCAGTCAGCTCCATAAAGTCAAATATTACCTCGATGGACTTGATCCATCCCTCAGCTACCATCGGGTCAGTATTACCCGAAAAATCCTTCGGACTCATCCTCCTGCCTCTCATATACTGCCTCTGGTCTAGGCCTCTCCTCGGGGCCTACAGCAGTCTGGTTCCTCGCAAACTGTGCGAATAATTGGGTCATACCAACAAGCATCTGCGCCTGCATATCTGGAGGTGGTGGTGGAGGATTGGCTCTTCCCTCATCTCGAGGCTCTCTGTCCTCCTCCCTAGCTTCCCGGTTAATCATACGTCTAGGATGCATAATGTTCCAATGAATTTCCCAACACGCAAACCCAACATGCATGAATATGATATAAATGACATACGATGCACGAAATTTGAACTTAAACATGAACATGCTGAAATCATGGCTTAATGCATACTACATAGCATAAATTTTTATTTTTTTTTTTGAAACCTTAAAACTTACAGACTTGAGGTGTGACTTTGTGAGCTTCTTGCGGCTGGCGGTAGGCGTAACCCTTTACAAGAACATCGCTCTGATACCAACTGTAGCATACCGTACTTTTACCGTTCAAAATTTGCGGAAAAATTTAAAATTTTCTTAAACATAACATAACCTTCAAAGTTTGCCAGAAAATAACTTAACCAAGTCCCCCATAAGACATGGTTGCTCAAAATAACTTCAATAAAATTTGCTCACAAAAGGTTTGATCAAAGTGTTTCCCTCAAAACATGAAATCAGAGTAAATTAACATTTGCATAAAAACATAAACATTGCGGTCCTCGGGTTAGCCTCCCGCTTTGTCCAAGCCTGCCCCTTGGTCGCCACCTCCTATCTCCTCATCAACATACTCACCTGCATCGATCAATTCTATTGAGTCTAAAGACTCAACACGTATAAACTGAGAAATAACGATTACTACATAATAAAACCGCATGCAACTTTAAAATAGAACATACATACTTGAACTTGAATTTAACATGCTTGAACCTTGAACATCGTGAGCTTAACTTAGACGTGCCATCAACGTGAGCTTTTCTTAAACATTCTCGTAACATACACTTGAGCGTATAAAGCATAATTTTGCGCAGAGGCATGTTTCAAAGTAAGTGACCCATAACATAATAAGGCCTGATCAGACACACCACAGTACTGGGCTGACAGGAACGTATCCACTGCCGCATACATAAGATCCCCGTTCATAAGTTTAACAGATGGATTGGTCCCTGTTCATAAGTTTAACGCTTTCCAATCCTAATCTGAACCCATTCATAAGTTTAACGGGGCGGAGAGGTCATCGGCCATGTTCACCGACTTCCAAACCCATTCATACATTTGGTCACAAAGCAATTAGCATACCTCAAACTTTCAAAAATGTTTTCTTTTGCACGTCATCATATTTACTTGGCGTTGAGGGATTCGTTGGATCTCGTTTGGGGTCGTCACTGCTGCACATACTAACATGAAACTGCATACTAAACTTGCATAGATTAGACGTATCAATCCTACTTACTTACAAGTTCATTCAATTCTTTAGGACGTTCTAAAATTCCCATGACTCGACCTTGTAAATCATTGTACTAGACCATGACATCAAACCTCAAGGCACACTATCGAATTTCTCCCAAAATATGAAGGGCACGACCCCGTGCCCAGGTCCGGCCCCGGGTCCGTGTAGGCTCGGTAAAATGTGTGCGAAGGAAAAAGGAAGGCACGGACCCCGTGCTAAGGTCCGGGTAAGGGTTCGTGTACTCACTGTAATGGCGCACCAAGGGAAAAGAGAAGACACAGACCCCGTGCCAGGGTTAATGCTCGGGTCCGTGTACCTGCGGGACAAGCGAAGTTACGAAAATTATGTACCTGTTTTGTTTAACGCTCTCGACTGGATTGTATGGACCATGAATCAACACCACGAGACCATCTTAGGCTACTATATTATTGACTCAAGCCTATACGATTGTCCCGTCACAACCACATATCCCAAATAACTCATCAAACTCATGAACAAAACCTTTGACAGAAAAATGGTTTACACGGCTACTCGTTCTCCCAAGGACCCAACGAAATGAAACGACACATCAATAGCCATCCCAACAACCTGCTAAACATGCCTAGACACAGCAACGGTCACCCATCGATCCCCAACGAAGCCTGCAACAAATAAAATTCAAGAATGCATCAACATTATATTTTTCTGAAAAATGCAGTTTGAGCAGTCCCACGAAAAACGCCATAACTTACTCAATTTTTCTCCAAAAATTTCGAATTTTATATCAAATCGAAGGTATCAAAAAGTTCTACGTTTTTTGCTTTAAAAGTTTTCCTAAAATCTTGACCGAAAATTCGCAGTTTTAATAAGAACAGTAAAAACGGGATTTAGATCTAAAATTTTTCCTTCAAAATCGATCCAAACAAACAACCGCTCAAACTACGAACATCATACATGAATTTTTACGCATAAAAAACAACGCAACGCATAATATGACATGATCAACGCAGCAAAGGAGAGGTTATACATGCCTTTTGGATGGTAAACTTTATCGACACGGCGATACCGAAGCAGAGAACGAAGCGAGGTTGATCTGGGACGATCGCGGCGCTAAAATTTGCGATAAAAACTGACGAAAATGGCTGGAATGGTGAAGGGGATGGGGCGGCTGCTGATGGGAAAGAAGAACCCTAGGTTTTCTTTCTCTCAAAATTAATAGAAACTGAATTGTGATAGTTTGTGTGTGTTTTGCCGATATCAATGTGTGAAAAAGTGTGTAAAATGTGTAAGTGTGTGTGTGGCGTGGGTTTAGATAGTAATTAGGGAATAAATTATTGCTATAATGCGTAATTAACATGTAAATAAAATGCTATTCCTCCATTAATTAAATAAAATCTCTAACTTTAAAATAACTTGCACAAAGCCAACTTTAAAAGTCTTAAAATTCTAAAATTCACTAAATAAATAATTTTATGCATAAAGGTGCTAAGGCTAAATAAATTATTTAAAACGCCCCATCTCGACTAAAATAAAATTACCACATTAAAAATTGCCAAAAATCGTCACCGGTCTTTTCCTCAATTCCGCTTCGAGTAATCTCTTGAAACATGAAACTCGAAAAATATTTCAACGTGTATCACTAAGTCATAAATAAAATCATGCACTGCTAAACTCAGATTAAAATAATTTAAATGATTTAATAATAATTAAATAAATCCATGGGTTTTACGTGTACGAATTTGGGCTCTACAGTCCGTGCACGCAGGGCCGCGGACTGTGGCGCGCAGCATGCGCGCGGGCCCAATTGCTTCAGCGCCCAGTGCGTGCGCGACGTCCGGCACGCCAGCGCGCAGCGTGCGCACTACGTCCGGAACGCCTTCGCCCGTTGTCTGTCATGCCTTCGAACGCCTGTGCGCACAGGGCGCGCACAGCGTGCCCGCCAGTGCCCGATACGATCAGGCAGGGGGCGGGCAGCGCAAGCATCGGCCCGAGAAGGTCTCGGGCACTGTGCTGATTATTGGGCTTGAATTGTTAGGGCCTAAGGTGCAATTTTTTGATTTTTTTCAAAACTTCGGATTAAATTGATATTTTATGAAAATAGTTCAATTTAATTTTTTTTTGAAAATTTAATTTTTTGAAAATTAATAATTTTCTTGTAAAATAAATAATTAGAATATGATTTTAATTATTTATGGTAAAAATGAGTTTTACAAGAAATCAATTATTATTGATTTTTGTGGAAACTAAATAAAGGCGTTTATTTAATTTATTAAATTTTAATAATTGTGGTGGTTAATGATAAATTATTAGATATATGATTTATCAATTAATTAAATTGTTTAATTAAACTGATGTTAATATTTGATATTAAATGCATGAAGGATGATCGAGAACTTTGACCAATGTGTTACGTGTATGTTAGGATATTTTACTGTTTTATTCGTTTTATTAATATTTGACATTATTACAGTGGGCCAGGTTTATGGTATGTGCCATGGCTATTTAAATGTAATTATTAGAGATAGTGGAAGATCAAGACTGGAACATGGTGGACCCGATGCTCAAGATGAAGACATGTAAAATATTGGAAGCACTTGTAATAGTTGCATTTGCATCCCTGCATTCACCTAGGTTTTGAACCTGGATCCATGTTTGGCTCACATGGATCTAATAGTGTTGGCAATCGATCATTCTTGTTTATTGTTGATTGTCATATTATGATATATGCGATATATAGTAGTATGCATGTATGTATATTATTAAATAATATAGTTGCATGAATCCTGCAAACATACAAACATGGCACGTGATTTTAAAATTAAAATGATAAGACAATTTTAAAACTGAAATCCCTCATTTTGAATATGATTCAAAATTTATATCAAACCGTAAAAGTAAAAATTAAAAGAGTTTAATTTTTCCTTGCCTTACATCAACCGTGGTTTCATGTTGATTGCTACTCACGGACAGTCTCTGGCTCATATTACTGGGGAGGCCTGGACGCCGGAAAGCTGTGACTTCCACCGGACATATGATATGAATTGAGTTGAACTCCCACGACTTTGGCTCATATTATTGGGGGAACTCATGACGACCGTCTACTACAATTCAATATTGAACTGACAAAGCATGCAAGATGGTAGGACCATAGTATGCAAGCTAAAAGTGTAACATGCTCGTTTTTATGTCAAATAAACTGTAGGGATAGTTTGAGGAAATTTTGAATGCTGCTGACATTCGAATGCACGTGCAAGAGTTGCATGGTGTATGAAACTATGCACACCACTTTCAAGGAGCACATGACTACACGCATGCAAGACAGGGCTTTGGCCCATGAGCATGGTGTACATATGACTGGGCTTATTGAGAATGGGTGGGCCTGGAATATGTGATTCCTAACGAGTTACTAGATAACATCAATTTGTTGTCTTTATCATCTTGATTTGACGGGGTTATGGTGAACTTTAATTTGAATAAGATAGATGATAGCTTTGAAGAGCTAGTCAATACGCTTATAACTTATGGGATCACCATACAACAGGAAATTGTTGTTTTTCTAATGGGCCTCTCGTCAGACGAAAAATGGCCAACAAGGTAAGTGAAAGAAATATTCTGGCCCTCACAATAAAAACAAACCCAATAAGAGGCAAACTCTGAAGGACACTTAAAAGACCTACAAAGCCCGATAGGTCATAACATATTTCACTACAATAAGTCCGGACATAAGAAATTATATGCGCCATAAAAATTCTGGAAATGATAAGTGAATGTCTAAAGTAAACATGATTTCAACAAAAAAAAAAAAAAGAAAGTTAGATGATTCAAATCTTACACAAATATGGCACGCTAGACTATGTCACATTTCTCAAAGAAGGATGCACAAACTAGTGGGAGAATTCATGTTTGACTTGTCAGACATAAATTCTCTACCTACTTGTAAGTCCTGTCTAAAGGGAAAATGACAAAGACTCCATTCAATGAAAACGTGGAATGTGCATATAGTCTACTGGATTTGATCCACACAGACGTTTGTGGCCCGCTACGTGTTAGAACAAAATATGGGCAATTCTACTTCATTACCTTTACTGATGACCATTCGATGTATTGGTATGTTTATTTGATGAAACCCAAATCTAAAGCATTTGAAAGGTTCAAAGAATTCGGATCTGAAGTACAAAAACAACTAGAAAGAAGCATTAAGACACTTCGATCTGATCGAGATGGAGAATACTTGAGTGCTGAAATTTCGGGTTATCCAAAATAGAATGAGATTCTCTCACAGTGGACTCCACTAGCAACACCACAATTGAATGGTGCTTCTGAACGTCGTAAGCGAACCTTGTTGGACATGGTTCGATCCATTATGGGATTCAATGAATTGCCTACATCATTTTGGGGCTTTGCGCTTGAAACTGCGGCAATGTTGTTGAATAATGTCCATACTAAAGCAGTGAATAAAACACCATATGAGATATGGATGAGAAAAACTCCAAAATATTCTTACATGAGAATATGGGGATGTCCTGCTTACGTGAAGCAGACAGTCGGAGAAAAATTGGATAGTAGATCCACTTTGTGCTACTTTGTAGGATATCCAAATAATTATGTTGGATATTATTTCTATCATCCCAATGAAGCAAAATGTTTGTTTCAAGAAACGCCACCTTTTTGGAAAGGAAATTTCTATTAGATAGAAAATGCAAGATGATAGAACTTGAAGAAATTCAAGATACTCCCTCAACTATAGAGGTAGAAACTAATCCCCAACAACCAGTAGTTGAAGTACAAGCTTCTAGAAGGTCTGATAGGGTTGTTAGACCACCTTCAAGATATACTCTTATTCATGAACAAGGCCATGATGAGTCTTGTGTTGGATGTGATCCAATGAATTTCAAAGAAGCAATATCTAATACTGATTCAACCAAATGGCTTGAAGCCATGCACTCAGAAATGGACTATATGTATTCAAACCAAGTCGACATTGGTGGATCCACATTAGGAAATCGTTCCCATAGGATGCAAATGGATCTACAAAAGAAAGCTTGGGGCCGTGGGAAGGTATTGACCTTCAAAGCAAGATTGGTTGCAAAGGATTATACTCAAAGACAAGGAGTTGACTATGAGGAAACTTTTCACCAGTTGCTATGTTTAAGTCCATTAGAATACTACTAGCCATAGCAGCATGGTACGACTATGAGATATGGAAAATGGATGTAAAGACTGCATTCCTCAAAGGAGACATCAAAGAAGAAATTTATATGTCTCAATCTGAGGGACACACATCAGTAGGAAGTAAGCATACGGTATGCAAACTTCAGAGATCAATACATGGTCTCAAGTAGGCGTCAAGGAGTTGAAACCTCATATTTGATAGCACTATCAAAGGGTTTGGTGTTGCTAAGAATCCTGAGGAACCGTGCATATACAAGAAATTTAGTGGGAGTGCAGTGACATTCCTAGTACTTTATGTTGATGACATCCTATTCATTGGGAAAAATGTAGGATTATTGCAATCGACTAAATTATGGTTATCAAGTAAATTCTCCATGAAAGACATGGGTGAAGTATCTAATGTTTGGGAATACAAATCTATAGAGATAGATAAAAAAAAGATGCTAGGACTCACCCAAGTCACTTATATCGATACCATTCTGAAGCGATTCTCTATGGAAGAGTCCAAGAGAGGTTACTTACCAATGTGTCATGAGCTTACTCTATCTAAAGCTATGTCTCCCAAAACTGTTGAAGAGATAGAGATGATGACACATATTCCATATGCGTCAGCTATTGGTAGTATCATGTATGGTATGATATCGACTCATCCTGGTCAGTGGAGTGGAGAATTGAAATTGGAAGGCTACACTAATTCTAGCTTCCAATGTGTCGTGGATGATTCGACCTCTGGTTTTGTATTCATGCTATATGGTGCGGCTGTCTCTTGGAAAGGTTCCAAGCAAGACACCGTTGCAAATTCCACCACTGAAGCTAAATACATTGGTGCATCTGATGCAGCCAAATAGACCGTTTGGATGAGGAATTTTGTCCAAGTGTTGGGCGTTATTCCTAATGGAGTTGATCTAGTCCTGTCGTACTGGTGTCAATGCACAAGCAAAGGAACCAAGGTCTCATCAGCAATCCAAACATGTACTGAGGAAGTTCCATATCATATGGGAGATTGTGGGAAGAGGAAACATATCAGTCGAAAGAGTCCCCTCTGCAGATAATGTTGTTGATCCACTTACATAGCCCTTGCCAGGACCATTGTTTCAGAAGCATCGCAAAGCAATGTGATTCAAGTTAAGGGTAGTTGGCTCTAGGGCAAGTGGGAGATTGTTAGAGTAGCTGCCCTGCAAGCCAACGGTTGGCTAGGGAATTTATTGACTCAAGTGAAATAAACAATCATTATTTTAATATAATTTAACTTTTAATAATTTTGTTATACTTTATCTGTATAACCATGCAATCAGCATACATAAGTCCTTGATTATGCTTTAATACAAATGAATTGTAATTCGATTTTGAAACTCATTTGTAAACACTGCATATTCTAAATCCGTTCCTAGTCGATTCAGCCGCCTAAAACATGGATAAAGATCGCTTGAGCTCGAGACTAGCATCTGTGATGTTGTGTACTGCATTTCTTGGTAAGGGCATGGACATGTCCAAACATGTAGATGGGTAGTCATATGATGATTATACCAAACAACCCTCCCTCGGACTTTCCAAGTGGTTATCATTCATCGAGAGGATAAGTCTGTGGTTATGATTGTACACGATTAGTCCTTACGACCCGGGACAATCCTGAGGCTCTATATGCTAGGGTTGTGCTTTTACTCGTTTATCGGCTCCAGAAGAGTCATCAGGTGACGAGGTTGGGTACAGTTGCGACACATATAGGAGCCAGTGCATTGTAATCGGGGATTCACAGCTCACATACGGGTGTCGATATCCTATGTGATCTGATGAAAAAATAGTACGATGAATCTCTGACTCGAGTACGAGATGTACGTTAGAGAAGGAGTACTCCAATAGTACACACGATGTCGTTATTATAGTTATCACATAGTTATGGAATTAATATGCAACCCTCGGTAAATCAATGGTTGCAGATTCGATCGGGATATATGAGATGAAGGGACCGTACTGTACGTTAATCATAATCGACTAGTTCTTGCAGCCACTATCAGTGATACCTAGGGGATCATGGGGTGATGCTACTAGACGCTCTTACCATGATCCGATGGGTGCAATCAGAAATGAGTTCTGACATTCCTGATCAAGGTGTTAATAAAAAGAATGGGGCTAACTAGGGTAAGCCAAAATAAAAGATTATGTCCTGAATCACAAAGAGTTGTGAACTCACGGCTAGCTGTATCCCTGAACCATTGAGGTTCACACAAGTACTGGATCATTTGTTTCCGTGGAGAGAATAAATTCAAGAAGAATTTATATTATGATATAATAAATTCAAGGAGTTGAATTTATGATAATTAAATTTTGAGAAATAAATTCAAGGAGTTGAATTTATAAGATAGCAAATTCAAGAAGTTCAATTTATGAAATTTGGAGATAATAAATTCAAGGAGTTTAATTTATAAAATTTGAGGATTTAATTTATTAAGCTCAAAAATTGAGTTTTTAGATATTAAATTTTGGAAGTGATAAATTCAAGGAGTTGAATTTATAATTTAAATATTAAATTCAAATGTTGAATTTATAAGGGAATTAAATTAAATGTAATGGGTGTATGTATAATGGGCTTGTAAGAGTACAAGACCAACATACATATTATAAGGTTCTTAATTGGACTTTAAAAGATAAATTAGTTAATTAAACTAGTTGGACTAGAATAATTAATTGATTAAGCCCATTAAGTATTTAATTTAATTAATGGGTCCTAAGCTTATATATATTTTTATTAGGCTTAGAGTTTAAAATAATTCTTTCACAATTTTTGAAAAACCCTAGCCTCCACTCTCATTTTAGTTTTTTGAAAATTCCTCCGTCTTTCTTCTCAAAAATTTTCGGCCATATCAAAAGAATTTTGTTTTGAGTCGTCTCTCGATTTTTTTATCTCCAACGATAAATCCTTCTATATTTTCTAGTGCAAGTTAGAAGAGGAACAATTAATCCAGTTGTGGACCGGATTAGGAGATTGAAGAAAGAAGATTTAAAGAACGTACCTGAGATTTACAACAAGATCTACGTCCGCTTATACCGGCATAGTTGGAGCCAAGTGAAAATTGTTCACCAAAGATAAATGTTTTCAACATCCTATGTATATTTAATTAAAATCATACGACTGTCCAAATACATCTTGAATGTCAAGATCTAAAATTTTTAAAACTTTCGCTGCATTTGGGCAAGAGAAAACTGGGATCCAATGTTAACAACAGTTATTAGAGTTTGCACAAGGATTGTCTATCAACATCATGTATGAATGTAAAAAGAAATCGCATCACATTGGACGTTCACCTTCTCAAGGAGAGAAGCATCCATATTTATGCTCGCACCTCACTGCCCATTCATTATCTATTCAAGGAGCACGTCCAAGTATCATGTCGCTGCTTTAATGCCATATCAGATCATAAAAGATCATTAATGTTCATTGTGCAACATTCTGTTTCTGCATATCATCTCAACATTCTCATCAGTTTTATTCAGCTGATGAAGTAGCGTGCTTGTATCCTCAATCACGTGCACCTTGAAAAACTTCTTATGGGGTCACCCATGATAGAATTTGTAAAGACCGGTATTTCGTATTCGTAATTTTGCGGAATTATTTAAAAATTTATCTTTAAATAAATAATATGCATCATCACAAAATAAACTGATAAATGGATTTAACTTTAAAATAAAAGTGGAAGTAAATATTGTGTTTCAAAACAACAACTAAAAAAATCATTCAACATATTAAAACTGAGTTTGAACATAAAATAGTGAATAAACTGAAGCATGAGGTCCTCGGGTTCCTACTACTGCTGACCCAAGCTAACTCACTGGTCCCCGCCCTCAGTCTCGACCTCATAAGTACCTACAACAATCAAGTCTATTGAGTCTAAAGACTTAGCATACATATATCGTGAATAGCAAGTATGTATATCATAAAATTGCATGCAACATAAAAATATCGTATCGTAAAGCGTAACGTGAAAATCGTTTCATGAGTAATTATAAATACGTGCATATCTGAAAATCGTACATAAAAGATTTGCTCGATAGAGCCCTATCATAAAATATCATAATGAGATTTTTCTGGTAGAATAATGTTTCTACGCAAGTGGCCCGTAACATAACATGAACGCCTGATCAGACTAAACCATAGTATACTGGGCAGTATAGATCACAACAGCCCTTTGACTGGATGTCCTTACCCATACATAAACATAAACCGGTCGTAAGTCACCGGGTAGAGATCCCATAAGCGTGAGGTGACCACAAGACATATCGCATATATCTCAAAAATAGACATTTTATATTTTATGCACGTAATATAATTATAACCATGTTTTTATCGAGTGAGTTGGATCGTTCCCAGGCTCGCTACGACCTAATTCTAACATGAGAAACACGCGAATAATCTCAACTTGGCAGAAACTTAACATCCGAACCAAAAACGAGACAAACGCGACCAACAAATTAATTTTCCAATCATGACTCCGTACCAACCCGAACCAACATCGAACCATCGTTTAGTCATGATTAAAATACATCTAACATGATGTATATTGTTCATAAGGACTGTAATACATGAAAATAGTGAATGGAGGCCAAAATTGTAAAACACTCTTTCGAGAGCCACTTTGGCACATTGCACCATAAATTCTCGTACGACCTATAAACTTAACCAAATCACGAACGGCCAAAAACATGACCTTCCTAACTCATTGAGGTACTTTCCAATTCAAGTCCATAGGCTAAAAGCAAACCAAGAACTCAAACACCACCTCTTAACCGAAGCAAAGTTGCTGTCAAATAACGTGGCAGCAGCTGCGCTTGCTATGCTTCGTTTATGAGACCAATGGCCATTGGGGATTGAACCACTAACCAGAGTCTCTTACCAACGTCCCAAGGTGTGGCTTGAACCATGGCTAAGGGCTAAAAGCCAACCACAATCCAAGCAAACACCTACGACAATCCAAAGCTTCACCCGAGAACCATGTGTTGTACCGTGGGGGTGTTGCTTTATCTTGCTGTCATATATCATTCCAGTGGCCATATGTACGACCATGGCTTGATTTATATATCATGCGGTATTGTGTGAACCATGGTTAAGGGCTAAAAGCCAACCAAGATCCACACAAACCCCAAGAAGCCAAAAATCACTCACACCAGAAACAATAAAACCGAGGGGCACTTGTGATGTTGCTTTAAAAATTCCGATGGATCCGTGAACCAAGCCTTGAAAGGTCATCTTGGTCACTTCCTAGACATGCTAAGGAAGGGTTCTAACCATGGTTACATGCCCTGGGCCAACCAAGATTCAAACACTCCTCTTAGACAATCAAACAACCAAAATTGTGACTCAACTTTGCAACTATGGGAGAAGTTGATGTCAAGTCTTTCCTGCTGCGTGCATGGGCTGAAACCAATGAACCAACATGACCCTAACACACTCTAGTACATGTCTAGATGCAGTCTGGAGCGCCTGATGCCGAGCCAACCTCCTGAAATCACAAAACAAGCCAAAACCGTGAAGCATGAAGGAAGGGGGTCGAAGGGGCTGTGCAGAATTTTACAAGTAGTTGTCATTTTCGGTTTTGCTCCTTAAATCATGAACATGTGATGTTTTAAAATACCTATAGGACTTGATTGAAGAGCAAAGAACAATATAAACATGCCTGGAAATTTGTTTTGAAAGAAACAAATAAATACGACGAACACGGCGCGGCGGAGACGGAGTTGTATTTTCTTTTCTCTCTTGATCCTTGCTGCTACTCATGATTTTTAGCTAGTGTTTTTCTCTGAAATTTTCGAAGGGATGGGTGGAGAGAATGCTAAGAATGAAGGGGAAGGTTACTAATTAAATGAGTCGAGAATGCCATAAGATGGAAGTATCATGTGAGGAGATGGAATGGTAAAGGAAATGTTTTCTTTTCCTTCTCTTGGTGCACGAAAATGGAGGGATTTGGGGGGGTGATGACCGAAATTCTCCAACAAAACAAAGCAAGAATATTGCTTAAATCATGAATTTTAAAATCTTAGTCTTAGATATACATTATGTATTTTACTAATTTAATAAATTAAATTAGGATAATAATTATCTTGCATGGCAGGCATGACTTGGTCTATAGAATTAATTATTAAAATGTTAGTTTGTTATTTATTGAATATATTATGCCTAGATTAATTTATATCAATTGATTACACATTTTAATTTAAGATTTAATTAACTATTGAACATAAAAGAACTTATTTAATAACTTAACTCCAATTAATTAAATAAATATTAAAACATTATTTAACATTAAAATAAATTATTCATTGGCTTAAATTAAATTTATGAATATTTTCTTATTATTAAATTTTATCTCAATTCTCCAACTCCAGTCCGGCATCGTGTATTTAACCGAAAAGATAAAAATTAAACCTTTGCGTTTTAAAATAAATGATCATGACTTAACAAATTTTAAAATGAATTAAACATTCCATAAATATAAAAAAATATTTTTAATTCAAATAATAGCAATTATGCATGGCTTATATGTAGCCTGATTTATCGGGTTCTACAGAATTGCTAAATGCGCATTCTTCATATCAGTAATACCTATCAAATCTTTTAAGTAATTCCAAATAGATCATTCCTGAATCACCCGGTAATGGGAGAGATCGAGCACTAATAGCACTAAATGTAGCAGCCTTATCTGGAACGCTGTTACTAAAACCCGAATGCATGCGTAATTTGACTTTAATTAAACATAATCAAAGTCCAACATTATCCACGATACAATTGAATGTCGGATAACTTAAATATTTTAAAAACCCCATCGAAAACTTAATTTAAAACCAAAGTAAACAAGATAAACCTTCTTCTGGAAGAACTGGGTCTCGTCTAGTCACTGCACTTAACTCTTGGCTTGTCTAATTTAAGACTTTCTCGGTGGGAATGAGATTGTCCAAGATAAAAGTAAGGACCTAAATACATAAATACTAACATACAAACATATTTAATTAAAATAAATGAAAGTATGCCCTGGTGATCAGGGATCAAATACTATAATCTTGTACCAGTCTAGAGATGTGTTCAAGTTACCAGTGGGTTGCTCCGACACTTGATAAGATCTTGGACATGCAATTTCCTGGGACACCGTAGCACTCAGTGGTTGTCTCCCGATACTCGACGTCTGAGAAAAAAGGATGAGCGACCCTACTCAACCAAAGCTATCTCAAATGATAATAAATTCAATGTGATATGCAACGCATCATATATGCTAGCGACCTTTTACAAACGTTATGTGCGTATATGTGAAATTTTTATGTTAAATTTTTGTTGTTCTTTTTAATGTAATGTTTTTTATTACAATTTTTTAATATTAGGAATGATAAAATTATTTAAATATTTAAAATTTAGGATGAAAATTAAATAAAATGTTGGAACATTTTAAATTTTGGTGATTGAATATGGTTGTTGATCCAACAAAAAAATTACAGAACCTAACCAAAGTGAATTCAATGAGGAAAATAGAATTTTTATAAGAAGAAGTTTCTTAAGAAGCCTAACTAATTACAAACCCAGACTATTTAAACATAAGATGGATACTGACAGCCATTCAATATTGATTGATGAAGCCCACATGAGAGTCTATCCAGTCGAAATCCAAACATTCCCTAAAAAATCAGTATAATTAGTCATTAATAATCAGAGTCTAGTTGAAATAGAGAATAAAGCATTTCGTACTAACAGTCAATGAACCTAACAGAATGTCAAGTTTTGGCACAATAACAGAAATGTCACAAAAGAAGATGACATGGCAACAACGACCCCTGTATTTGGAAACAGATAATTTTTGAAATGATTATCATTGCAGACTGAGCTATAAATAGATCAGTTGAAAAAACTTTGAAGGTTACACAGTAATACCATCTATTTCTAGATTATAAAAAAAAACTGATCTTCTATGAAGAAGCTTTCCATAAGCCGAACTGAAATAGCCAATACATGCTGATAAATCATTATATAATAATTTTGAGGATCAAATTTGTGATTAAATGTCTGTGTGAAATATGTGTAATTGGGAGTAAGAAATCTTAGTACTCAAAGTTTTTAGATTGTATTTTACTAGGAATTTAAATTAGGAAGTGTTAAGTCATACTGAAATGGTGAATTCAAATTACTTGTAATTATTAAAGTCTTTTAATGAAAACCTTATGTAAGAAATAAGGAGTAACATATGAGTTTTAAAATATCTGAACATCCAAAAACAACCTTGTGCTTTTTAACTTTTCAGTCTACCTACCTTTCTACTATTCAGTAAACTCCAACTGATTTTCTTGATAAGTCATTCATTCAACTAGTTTCAGTAAGACTACTTCTACACAATTCATACTATTGATTTATTGGGAACTCAACTAACAAAAACAAAATTTCATTGTTTCTAACGTAACCGAAAAACTTTTGAGATAAAATTTATTCAACCTATCTAAATTTATTTTCGATCATAACAAATGGTATTAGATAGATTTATTCTTTCTCATAAAAAAATATATTCTAAATGGCATCATTCAAAAAGATCTCAATGTTTTTTAAAGAAGATTTTTATGATAGAAAGATCAAGATGTAGGCTCATCTAAATGCTCAATATGGTGACATGTGGTACGTCATTACAGACAGACCAATGAGGACCATGAAAGCAAACACTACTATTATCGTTTCTGATGGTGCTCCTCAGATGATTGAAAAACCAATGATGGAATGAACTAGTGAGGACAAGAAGAAGGAAAATCTGGACAACGTAGCCAATTACATCTTATACAAAACTTTGGACAAGAATACCTTCAGTAAGATCAAAATATGTCATACTGTCAAATTTATCTAGAATAAACTAATACAATTATGCGAAAGTAATGATCAAACAATGGAGATTAAAATGTCTGTGGCAATCAAAAAATTTGATAGAATCAATATATAGGATCGAGAATCCATGTCGAACTTCAATTAAAGAGTGAACAATATTATTATTTAAATGGATGCTCTTGGCAAAGAATATGAAAATAGAGAAATAACCTTGACAATTACGAAGGTACTCCCAAGATAATAGGATGTCAAAACAATGGATATGCGAGAATCAAAGGACCTTAACAAGCTTGAACTCCATTATCTGTTTGCAGATCTTAAAGCACATGCAAATTTAAAACAAGATCTGATGGTGGATCTACAGTCAAATTTACAAAGGCTCTGACTGTAACAACTATTGAACAAAGTGCCTCAAAAGAGAATTTGTCACGTCCCGATACTTGGGTGAGTTGACATTCGGCGTTGTTTTACAATTATTCAATCGTAAATCAACAAGCCTCGTAGTACAGTGTACAACCAAACCAGTCTCTTTCATAAAACATACATTGTCTTTACAACATAATCAACTTAACAAACGAGTGTGGAAGCGAACAACGTAAAAATAAAAGATAGCCAAATTCCAAATTATGTCTTGATCAACTGAAACTTTGTTATCATCCCCAGAAATGCATTTGCTCTTCTTCTTCAACTTGTTTTTCATTCTTATCTGGGAGTGAGAGGTGTAAGGGTGAGTATTTTGTGAAATACTCAGCAAGTGGGGGCCGATCGATCACAATAACACGAGGATATACATATATAGATCTTTAACAATTCGAAATTTACCGTGTCTCAACAAACGTCGGAACAATAAATAGACAAAATGATAGATACGACATAACTTATATATGTTTATGTAAATATTAAATGAATTTCATGTCACAATAATTATTCATAACAAAATCAAGACATGATATTAACAATTAGCAAACATAACTTAGCATATGCATATAGACATATCATATATTATTCGTATTGCACTGTTATTTCATCTTATTATCCATGGTGTTACTGATCAGTCCCCTATATGTAATTCCTCTAAGGGGTGAAGCCATATATCGGTTATTATTACCCACCGCATCAGGGCCATAAACTTGTCATATCTTATCATGTTTTAGGAAAATTTTCCTTTTTACCATTTCTAACTTGAATCATAACAATGCTTTTAAACATAATTCTTAGAATATACCAAATTGGTGTTTAAGAACATATATTAGAATATAACATGAAACGAAGGCAACATAATTTTGAAATGAAAAGAACATGCACTTGAAATTGATTTAAACATGCTCAACAATTTATCGAAATAAAATATTCATATACCAAATCGAAGGAATATATCATGTCGATCGAATTTTCGAAAACATACTTAAATACTTTAAAACATAAGCCCAATTACAGAAAGGTGCTCCTAAATTATGAAAGAAACAAGCTGGAAGTTAACGTCCGAAAATCCGTAAGATTGCTAAATTCGCTTGAATTCCGAGCAGTATTCTTGCAGATACGTTTCCCATAAATTGAACCGTTGGATGAGGCTGAAATTTGGATATGATATTTAGAACATCTGAAAGTGTATTATGAACGGTGAAGATCGGATTCTGCGGTTGGGAGTGATGGAACGAATTTCCAGAAGTATAGCAGAATTATTGCTCCTAAATTTCACTTCAAGAAAGGTTGATGGTTTCAAACTTCAAGCTTGCTCTAGATGGAGAGGTTTTTGGTGTGATTTCCCTCAAACTCAATACATCTATTTATAGGCAAGATTTGAAAATAATTTCCACAAAATTTGATGCATACTTTTATATATTTTATTTATTTTAGTCTATTTTGGCACATTTGATTTTCAATGTTTTGCACTCATGTTTTGTCAATGTTTTGCACTTCATGTTTTTCAATGTTTTGCACTTTATAATACCTAATAAATATAATACTAATACTAATAATTAATAATAATAAATCATATTCTTACATTCCTCCCTCCTTATTGGAAGTTCGTCCCTGAAACTTGAGTTTTCTAGATTTTCGAACAGATAGGGATATTGCTCGAACATCTTCTCTTTTAGTTCCCAAGTAGCTTCTCTTTCGGTATGATTAGACCACTGTATCTTAACTTAGGAAATGTTGCGTCGCCTTAATACTTGTTCTTTGGTGTCCAAAATTCGAATTGGAACTTCTTCATATCTTAGTTTTTCATTCAGATTATTTTCCATCAGGAGCGGTCCAGTTTCAAGAACATGACTTGGATCTGGGATGTATTTCCTCAATTGTGAAACATGAAATACATTATGAATTCTTGACATATCTGATGGCAATGCTAGTCTGTATGCCAATGTTCCGATTCTTTCTAAAATTTCAAAAGGTCCTATGTATCGAGGATGCAATTTCCCAGCTTTATTGAATCGAACAACTCCTTTCATGGGAGAAACTTTTACGTAAGCTTTTTATCAACGGTGAACTCCACTGGTCTCCTCTTTAGATCAGCCCAAATTTTCTGTCGATCTTGAGCAATTTTGAGTCTTTCTTTAATGATTGTTACTTTGTCCACGGTTTCTTGGACAAGTTCAGGTCCAGTTATGGATTTCTCTTCTACCTCATCCCAGTATAGAGGTGATCGACATTTTCTGTAAAAGGCCCTAATACTTCTTGCTTGAAAATTTGCGGAAAAATTAAATTTTTTTTTTTTAAAATAACTTGAATGGCCTCATTCATAAAATCACTGATGAATCAAGTTCAATGTTCAAAATATAGCAGCGGAAGAAAATAAAGTTTGCCAAAAATCACAATTTAAAAATATCCAACGACTGATAAAATGTTTGCGGAATTAAATAACAACTGCTGCACTGAGGTCCTCGGGTGCCACTACTGCCGAACCAAGCTGGCTCACTGGTCCCCGCCCTCGGCCATGGCCTCATCACTACCTACAACAATCAAGTCTAGTGAGCCTAAAGACTCAGCATTCATATATCGCAGATAACGAGTAAAATCTGAAGTAAAATATGCATGGGATAAAATATCATGACATGAGGCATGCTGAAAATTATCTGTACTCATGCTGAAAATAGTCGGTACTGAACAATTATAATACGTGCATAACTGAACTGATAATCACAGTAAAAATGTTTGCTCCTTGGAGCCTGTACTGAAATAACTGATAAAATTTTCTGTTGAGATTATGTTTTACGCCTGTGGCCACTGCACTAAGCTGAAACTGATCGGTAACTGGCTACCGAGGAGGCTGAAACTGAACTGATCTGGCCGGTCACTGGCGACCGGGTGGTACCATACTGAACTGATCGGTCACTGGCGACCGTATAAAATAACACTCCCACATAGTGAATGAACCACAAGCCATATCGCATAAATCTCAAAAATAATCATTTTCTGTTTTCATGCACGTAATATAATTTAACTGGCATAATGAAAAATCCTGTAATTTTACCAACTAGATTGGATTGGATCGTCCCCCAGGCTCGCTGTAACCTAACTGTAAAATGAAAAACATGCAAATGCTCAAACTTGACCAACTATGCAATTTACATTCAAAAGATGCGACTATGACGCCTAATGACTTCATATTTAATCATGACTCCGAGCCAATCTGAACCGACGTATAGTCATGATTAAAATACGCTGAAAAATCATAAAATAATGCTCCTAAAACGATAGGGTCGAAATCTAGGTGGAATGGAGGACAAAACACGAAACGCTCTTTCGAGAGTCAATTTGGCACATCGCACCGTAAATTCTCGTACGACCTCAAAAATGATCCGAATGACGAACGGTCGAAAACATGACCTTCCTAACTCAATGAGGCATTTTCCAGTCCAAGGCCATGGGCTAAAAGCCAACCAAGAACTCAAACGACACCTCTGAACAGCAGCATACTTGCTGTCAAAAATACAGCAGCTGCGCACTTGTTCGTCTTGTGTTGGTTTCGAGTCTATCGGCCATTGGGGCGTGAACCACCGACCAGAGACCCTTACCAACTTCCTAAGGAATGATTTGCACCATGGCTAAGGGCTTTTGGCCAGCCACAATTCGAACCATACCAGAAACAAAACCGAAACTCCAACCGAGAATGCTTTTGTATGCGTGTGTAGTGTGTTACTTCGATGGATGTCTCGTGTCGTTCCAGTGGCCATTTGATTGACCATGGCACTGATCCAGACATCTAGGGGCATGATAAGAACCGTGGCTAAGGGCCATAGGCCAACCAAGATCCACATCAAACCACACAATTCGAAATGCATGTGTTGTACAATGAGAAAGCCGAAGGGGGAGAGGGGGTTGTTCTAACGTTTTGTATAAAAACTGATGATCCATGGACCAAGCCACCAAAAGGGCGACTTAGTCACGTCTTAGACCTGCTAGGGGAGTGATCCAACCATGGCTAAGAGCCCTTAAGGCAGCCAAGATCAAATCAAACCTTCATGACAGGAAATTGAAATTTCGAACACCATTTTCTGCACCTATGGGACTTGCTGTCAATTCGGTTTTTCCAGCAAGCATGGGACTGAAACAAACGTTCTAACATGGCTCTAACATGTCCTAGTACATGTCCATAATCAGCTTTGAGCCCCTGGAACGATCCATCCCTGAAATCGAAACAAAACATACCAATCGTGAAGCATGGAAGTCGATAAAAAATCTGTGCAGAATTTTCGTTTCGTGTCTACTGAAAATTTCGGTTTTTAGCATGATGAAATCTGATCATGTACTGAAAAATACTTGCTAATATGACTTGTTTGAGGTTTAGAAAAAGTATATACATGCCTTGGATTCGTTTGAAATAGAAACGAAAAGAAGAGACGAGACGGCGCGGAGGAGTGGAACGTTTCTCTTGTTTCTTGCTCTCGATTTTTTCTTGCCTTTCTCCCTAGCTATAACTCATGATTTTCTACTGAATATGAGTCTGAATTTCAAAAAAGGAGAGGGGGGGAGAAATGGTTATGGGAGTGAGGAGGATAGGTGCAAGATATAAGGAAGGATATCAAGATCAAGTCTTCTCTAATTTGAATTTTGAATGGTTGTTTGATATCAAATGATTTGTTGGTGCTTGCTAGGTGATGGTGGCCGATTATTAGCTTGGTTTCTAGTCTAGGATATGCCCATTAATTAATTAAATTGTGCTCCCAAAAATCCTCGAATTATCCTACAATTTACATGCAAAGAAATGGTCAAAGGTGAGTTGGCAATGATAGGCTATCAACTTAGGGGGGGGCCGAAATTATGCTAATAAAATGAGGGGAAATATTGTTATCTAGTTGATAATTAATAACTCTTACAAGCCTCACTAATCCTTTAATTAATTTAGTGAGCTAACCCCTTAATTATGCAACTTAAATGGGCTCATTTCTTAATCACCTCAAATAATTAAATTAAATCCTCAAAACTCCCTTTCTAACTTAAATGAACTTACTTGTTAGCTAAAAAAATCCTGGATATATTTCTCGAATCTTAAATTCTATCTTAAAACTCCAACTCCGGTCCGGCCTCAATGAAATAACTGAAATGCTAAAAAATCAACTACTGAACTGAAATAATAAAATAATTAACTTCAAAGAAATGCATTTAAAATAATCATGCAATGAAGTCAATTAAATTTTTAAAAATCTAGAATTATGCATGGCTTATACGTAGAGTGATTTACGGGTTCTACAATCCTTCCCCCCTTAAAAGAAATTTCGTCATCGAAATTAGAACTCACCGAATAACTCGGGGTAACGCTCTCTCATCTCCGGCTCAGACTCCCACGTAGCTTCCTCCTCAGAATGGTTGAGCCATTTGACTTTGACTCGCTTAACAAGCTTGTTCCGAAGCTTCTTCTCCTGTCTGTCTAGGATCTGCACTGGTCTCTCCTCATAAGATAGGTTCGGAGTAAGCTGCAACGGCTCGAAATTCAGCACATGCGAAGGATTCGCCATATACTTCCTCAGCATGGAGACGTGGAACACATTGTGTACTCCAGCCAGATTCGGTGGAAGAGCCACACGATACGCTAGCGTCCCAACTCTGTCGAGGAACTCAAACGGTCCAATGAATCTCGGACTGAGCTTCCCTTTCTTGCCAAACCTCATGACACCCTTCATAGGTGCCACTTTCACAAAGACATGATCGCCCACTGCAAACTCTAAATCTCTCCTCCGCTGATCGGCATAACTCTTCTGTCGGATCTGAGCAGTCCTCATCCTATCACGGATCTTGACTACTACCTCTGCTGCCTGCTGAACAATCTCTGGACCCAACTCTGCTCTCTCTCCTACTTCATCCCAATGAACAGGAGATCTACACTTGCGGCCATACAGCACTTCATACGGAGCCATACCAATAGAAGACTGGAAGCTGTTGTTATAAGTGAACTCAACCAGTGGCAAGTTCGACTACCAACTCCCTGAGAAATCAATGACGCAAGCGCGGAGAAGATCCTCCAAAATCTGAATAACTCGCTCCGACTGCCCATCTGTCTGCGGATGAAAGGCTGTGCTAAACAGCAACTTCGTACCCAAAGTCGAATGCAAACTCTTCCAAAATGAGGAAGTGAATCTGGGATCTCTGTCGGATACGATAGAAACTGGAATGCCATGTAGTCGGACTATCTCTCGGATATACAGCTCTGCATACTGAATCATGGTGAATGTCGTCTTAATAGGCAAGAAGTGCGCTGATTTGGTAAGACGATCTACAATCACCCATATGGCATTCGATCCTCTGGCTGACCTCGGCAAACCGGTCACAAAATCCATGGTGACGTTCTCCCACTTCCACTCAGGAATAGGAAGAGGCTTGAGCAAACATGCTGGTCTCTGATGCTCGGCCTTCACTAACTGACAGGTCAGACACTCGGACACAAACCGTCGAATGTCCTTCTTCATACCCGGCCACCAATACAATAGCTGCAGATCCTTGTACATCTTCGTACTCCCAGGGTGAATGGAGTATGGGGACATATGGGCCTCCGATAAGATGTCTGCTCGGATAGAATCACTGCTAGGAACCCATATCCTTTCTCGGTATCTCACAATACCGTCACTGACTAAATACAAAACACTGCCCTTGGATTCATCTCTCTTCTTCCACTGTGCCAATTGCTCATCTGCGGCCTGACCACTGCGAATACGGCCCAAAAGAGAAGACTGAATGGTCAAGGTAGATAGACGAGGAACTATACCTCGAGGATAAGTCTCAAGATCGAACCTCTGCATCTCAATCTGAAGAGGTTTCTGCATCGTCAAATGAGCCATCACTGCGACTTTCCTGCTCAAAGCATCCGCAACTACATTAGCTTTACCCGGGTGGAAGCTAATGTCACAATCGTAGTCTTTCACAAGCTCCAACCAACGCCTCTGACGCATGTTCAGCTCCTTCTGCGTAAAGAAATACTTGAGGCTCTTGTGGTCGGTAAAGATCTGGCACTTCTCTCCATACAGATAATGCCTCCAAATCTTCAAGGCAAAAACTACGGCCGCTAACTCTAGATCATGGGTGGGGTAGTTCTTCTCGTGGATTTTCAGCTGTCGAGAAGCATACGCTATCACTCTCCCATGCTGCATCAAAACTGCACCTAAACCAAGCTTCGAAGCATCGGTATAAAGGACAAACTCACCAGATCCTAACGGTACGGCCAAAACGGGTGCTGAGATAAGAGCTTGCTTCAAAGTATCGAAGCTCTTCTGACACTCCTCACTCCAAACAAATTTCACATTCTTCTTGGTCAGTGCTGTGAGTGGAACGGCAATGGATGAGAATCCCTGAATGAACTTCGTGTAATATCTTGCCAGCCCAAGAAAACTGCGGATCTCGGATGCATTCTGAGGCACAACCCAATCTCTGACTGCTGCAACTTTTGCGGGGTCTACCTCAATACCACTGTTGGAGACGATGTGGCCCAAGAACGCCACCTTCTCTAACCAGAATTCGCACTTACTAAACTTTGCGAATAATTTGTGCTTCTGCAATGTCTGCAACACTGTAGTCAGATGCCTGATGTGCTCCTCCCAACTCTTGGAGTAGACGAGAATGTCATCTATGAACACTATCACAAACTGGTCGAGGTACGGCTGAAATACGCGATTCATGAGATCCATGAAGATCGCTGGCGTATTCGTCAGACCGAACGGCATCACAAGGAACTCGTAGTGACCATAACGAGTCCTGAAAGCTGTCTTCGAGACATCAGCATCTCTCACCCTCAACTGATGATAACCAGAACACAGATCTATCTTAGAGAAAATCGAAGCTCCCTGCAACTGGTCAAACAGATCCTCAATCCTCGGCAGTGGGTATTTGTTCTTAACTGTAACCCTGTTCAACTCCCGGTAGTCAATGCAAAGCCTCATAGAGCCATCCTTCTTCTTAACAAACAAGACTGGCGCGCCCCATGGTGAAAAGCTCGGGCGAATGAACTCCTTGTCGAGAAGTTCCTGAATCTGCTTTTTAAACTCTGCCATCTCTGTCGGTGCTAGTCGGTACGGCGCTTTGGATATCGGAGCCGTACCTGGCATAAGCTCAATGGAAAACTCCACCTCTCTCTCAGGTGGCATACCAGAGACGTCCTCGGGAAAAACGTCTGGGAAATCTCTCACAATCGGAACATCTGAGGCTGACTGGCTGGGTTCCTCGGGGACAGATAAAAAGGTCGATAGAAATGCCCGACACACTCTATGCATGAGTTTCCTAGCCTGAACATATGGAATAATGCGCGGTAACGAAAAGTACCTGTCCGGCTCAAATAAGAACTGCTCCATTCCAGGCGGTTGGACAAGAACAGATCTCCGCTGGAATTCTATCCACACTCTGTTCCTCAATAGCCAATCCATCCCTAGGATGATGTTGAATTCCGGCATCGGTAGCACTATCAGATCCGCATATACAAGCTTACCGTGCAGCTCAAGGTCTATATCTCGGATAACATTGGTGGCTGCCATCTCCTCGCCTGACGGCAACACTACTGAAAAGGCTATGTCTAGCCCAATGGTCTTGATCTTCAGAAAGTTTGCGAAGACCTCCGAAATGAACGAGTGTGTGGCCCCTGAATCTATCAAGGCCTTGGTAGCTTTGCCGGCTACGAAAATTCTCCCTGAAAGTTCGGAATACTAAGCAGAACCCAAAGATCACGAGAGCTAAGCTTATAGACATGAAAAGGTCAAAGTTCTTCTAACTAAGTCCCGAAAATAATACTAAGTAGAGCATGCAACCCTATTGAAATTATAAGTTCAAATCTAAATCCCGATTCCCAAAATACGGAAATTCAATGATAACTTAAAGCTTAAAGGTACCTGTCAATAACATGGTCTCAGGGTTGGTTTCTGCGGCATGGAGAGCAAAAACTCTGCCCTGAGTAGGCAAATTTCTCTGAGGGCACTGCAGCAACATGTGGTCTGTACTGCCACACTTAAAACACTTTCCTGAGCCAGCCATACATGCTCCAGGATGGCGACGGGAGCACCTGGGACAGACTGGGTGCTCCTGAGTCCTCGGGGCTGGGCGTCCCCGCTGCTGCTGCTGCTGGCCTCGGTTCTTGGGCGGTCCATGAAAAGGCCTCTTGTTCTGCTGCTGATGCTGATGAGGAGGAGGGCGGTGCGGTGCCTGGACTGGGCGCTTGCCCTGGCGATCCCTCTCGATATCCCGCAGATCCTGCTCTGCGGCTAAGGCCTTAGAGACGGCAATCTCATAAGTGGCAGGGTCAGATACCCTAACATCCTGGCGCAAGATCGGTCGTAAACCCACCAGGAAGTGCATCAGCTTGGCTCTGGCATCATTCGCGATCAGGGGCACAAAGTGACAGCCCCTCTCGAACTTACGGATAAACTCCGTAACCGTCATATCCCCCTGCCTCAGGCTCATGAACTCTGTGGTTAGTCTGGTGCGAACCTCCTCAGCAAAATACTTGGAGTAGAAAACCTCCGTAAAGCGGGTCCAAGAAAGTGTAGCCAAAGTTAGGGCTACCGACGCTCCTTCCCACCATAAGCGGGCGTCTCCAGTGAACAGATAGGTGGCACACCGGACTCGGTCTGCGTCTCCTAGCTCCATAAACTCGAAAATGACCTCGAGAGATTTGATCCATCCCTCGGCAACCATGGGGTCGGACGTCCCAGAGAATTCCCTCGGGCGCATTTTCATAAATCTCTCATAAACAGCCTCGGGCCCTGTCGGCCTGGCTGCGGCTGCGGCATTGCCCCCCGCAAACTGTGCGAAGAACTGTGCCATCCCAGCTAACATCTGGGCACTCATGTCCGGTGGGGGCGGTGGTGGAGGTGGTAGGTCTCCCTCCGGTCTACGCTCCTCCCTGTCCTCTCGGCGTGGCTCCTCTTCTCTGTTGCGCTCTAAAATGCGTCTAGGGGGCATACTGTTCCATACATAACCCGTACGTAACTAACATGCATAATTCCATAATTTATTTTAACTGAACACTGAAATACTGAAAAATCTGGAAGCATGCTGACAAAATAATTCATGCTTTAAATAAAATGCTGAACAAAATGCTGAACTGTAAAACTTACAGACCGAAGACGTGGCTTCGTGAGCTTCTCGCGGTCAATAGTAGTGTAACCCTATACAGAACCACCGCTCTGATACCAAATGTAAAAGGCCCTAATACTTCTTGCTTGAAAATTTGCGGAAAAATTAAATTTTTTTTTTTTAAAATAACTTAAATGGCCTCATTCATAAAATCACTGATGAATCAAGTTCAATGTTCAAAATATAGCAGCGGAAGAAAATAAAGTTTGCCAAAAATCACAATTTAAAAATATCCAATGACTGATAAAATGTTTGCGGAATTAAATAACAACTGCTGCACTGAGGTCCTCGGGTGCCACTACTGCCGACCCAAGCTAGCTCACTGGTCCCCGCCCTCGGCCATGGCCTCATCAGTACCTACAACAATCAAGTCTAGTGAGCCTAAAGACTCAGCATTCATATATCGCAGATAACGAGTAAAATCTGAAGTAAAATATGCATGGGATAAAATATCATGACATGAGGCATGCTGAAAATTATCTGTACTCATGCTGAAAATAGTCGGTACTGAACAATTATAATACGTGCATAACTGAACAGATAATCACAGTAAAAATGTTTGCTCCTTGGAGCCTGTACTGAAATAACTGGTAAAATTTTCTGTTGAGATTATGTTTTACGCCTGTGGCCACTACACTAAGCTGAAACTGATCGGTAACTGGCTACCGGGGAGGCTGAAACTGAACTGATCTAGCCGGTCGCTGGCGACCGGGTGGTACCATACTGAACTGATCTGTCACTGGCGACCGTATAAAATAGCACTCCCACATAGTGAATGAACCACAAGCCATATCGCATAAATCTCAAAAATAATCATTTTCTGTTTTCATGCACGTAATATAATTTAACTGGATGTCTCGTGTCGTTCCAGTGGCCATTTGATTGACCATGGCACGATCCAGACATCTAGGGACATGTTATGAACCGTGGCTAAGGGCCATAGGCCAACCAAGATCCACATCAAACCACACAATTCGAAATGCATGTGTTGTACAATGAGAAAGCCGAAGGGGGAGAGGGGGTTGTTCTAACGTTTTTTATAAAAACCGATGATCGATGGACCAAGCCACCAAAAGGGCGACTTAGTTGAATTTTGAATGGTTGTTTGATATCAAATGATTTGTTGGTGCTTGCTAGGTGATGGTGGCCGATTATTAGCTTGGTTTCTAGTCTAGGATATGCCCATTAATTAATTAAATTGTGCTCCCAAAAATCCTTGAATTATCCTACAATTTACATGCAAAGAAATGGTCAAAGGTGAGTTGGCAATGATAGGCTATCAACTTAGGGGGGGGCCGAAATTATGCTAATAAAATGAGGGGAAATATTGTTATCTAGTTGATAATTAATAACTCTTACAAGCCTCACTAATCCTTTAATTAATTTAGTGAGCTAACCCCTTAATTATGCAACTTAAATGGGCTCATTTCTTAATCACCTCAAATAATTAAATTAAATCCTCAAACCTCTCTTTCTAACTTAAATGAACTTACTTGCTAGCTAAAAAAAATCCTGGATATATTTCTCGAATCTTAAATTCTATCTCAAAACTCCAACTCCGGTCCAACCTCACTGAAATAACTGAAATGCTAAAAAATCAACTACTGAACTGAAATAATAAAATAATTAACTTCAAAGAAATGCATTTAAAATAATCATGCAATGAAGTCAATTAAATTTTTAAAAATCTAGAATTATATGGCTTATACGTAGACTGATTTACGGGTTCTACATTTTCGGCCGTACAGAGCTTCGTATGGAGCCATTCCAATACTGCTATGATAACTGTTATTGTAAGCGAACTCAATTAAAGGAAGATGTTCACTCCAATTACCACTGAATTCTAAAGCACATGCTCGTAGCATATCTTCAAGGGTTTGTATTGTTCTCTCTGTTTGGCCATCAGTTTGAGGGTGATAAGCTGTACTGAGAGTACCCTTAGTCCCCATAGCTTGTTGAAAACTTTTCCAGAACCGAGATACAAATCTTGGATCTCTATCAGACAGAATGCTTGACGGAACTCCATGTAATCGCACAATATTGTCCATGTATATGGTAGCCAATTTTTCCAGATTATAATTCATGCGGACAGGTAGAAAATGTGCAGATTTTGTGAGTCTATCTACGATTACACATATTCCATTATGACTTTGCCTAGACTTGGGTAAACCTACTACAAAATCCATGGAAATATGTTCTCATTTCCATTCTGGAATTTCCAAGGGTTGAAGAAGTCCTCCAGGCCATTGATGTTCAGCTTTAACTTGTTGACAGACCTGGCATCTAGAGATGTATTCTGCTACATCCTTCTTCATTCCGCTCCACCAGAAATTTTTCTTTAAATCTCTGTACATTTTTGTACTGCCGGGGTGGACCGAAAATTTTGATTTATGTGCTTCAGACATTACTTCCTGTCGAAGATTCTCGATGTTTGGTACACACAATCGTCCTTTCATCCACATAACTCCCTTCTCGTCTATATGAAGATCTTGTGACTTCTTTTCTTTGACTTGTTCTTTAAGTTTTGTCAAAGTAGGATCTTGATTCTGTCTTAACTTGATTGTTTCTTGAAGGCATGGTTGTGCAGAAAGTGAAGCTAGGATCACTTTACCCATGTTTTTCCTACTTAAAGCATCAGCTACCTTATTTGCCTTGCCCGGATGATAGCTTATTGTTAAATCATAATCTTTTAACAATTCAATCCATCTTCTCTGCCTCATGTTCAATTCTTTCTGTGTGAACAAATACTTGAGACTTTGATGATCTGTGAAGATCTCACATTTGGCGCCATAAAGATAATGCCTCCAAATTTTTAAGGCAAAAACTACCGCAGCTAGTTCGAGGTCGTGAGTAGGATAATTTTTCTCGTACGGCTTCAATTGTCTTGATGCATATGCGATTACTCTTCCTTCTTGCATGAGTACGCATCCTAAACCCTCTTTTGATGCGTCACTGTAAATGGTAAAGCTTTTGTCCTCCGTGGGTAGAACCAGTACTGGTGTAGATGCAAGCTTTTCCTTGAGCGTTTGGAAGCTCTTTTCACACTCCTCACTCAAGTTAAATTTTGAGTTCTTTTGTGTGAGTTTTGTAAGAGGCGTAGCTATTGAAGAGAAACCTTCAACTAATTTTCGATAGTAACCTGCCAATCCTAGAAATCTTCGAATTTCAGTTACTTTCTTAGGTCTCGACCAGCCAGTGATTGCTTCCACCTTTTTAGGGTCCACAGATACTCCTTCTTTTGAAATGATATGGCCTAAGAAAGTCACACTTTTTAGCCAGAATTCGCATTTCTTGAATTTCGCGTATAACTCTTTTTCTCTTAACATCTGAAGAGTCAGGTGAAGATGTTCTTTGTGATCCTCTTCACTTGGGGAATATACGAGAATGTCATCGATAAATACCACCACAAATTTTTCGAGAAATGGCTTGAATACTCTGTTCATGAGATCCATGAAAGCTGCTGGAGCATTTGTCAATCCAAATGGCATTACCGTAAACTCATAATGACCATATCTTGTTCTGAAAGCTGTCTTTGGAACGTCTTCTAGTTTGACCTTCAGTTGATGATATCATGTCCTCAAATCAAGCTTGGAAAATACTGTGGCTCCTTTGAGTTGATCGAAAAGATCATCTATCCTTGGAAGAGGATATCTGTTTTTGATTGTGATCTTGTTGAGTTCTCTATAATCGATACACAATCTCATACTTCCATCTTTTTTCTTTACAAATAAGACTGGAGCTCCCCAAGGAGAGACACTTGGTCTGATTTGTTTCTTGTCTAACAACTCTTGGAGTTGTTCTTTTAGCTCATTGAGTTCTGCTGGAGCCATTCAATAGGGTGCCTTTGATATTGGTGTAGCACCTGGTACCAAGTTAATCTCGAATTCTATCTCACGGTCCGGAACCATTCCAGGTAACTCTTCGAGAAAGACATCCGAAAATTCTTGTACCACTGGAATATCTTCTATCTTGAGCTCGACTCCTTCTTTTACTTCATTTACCATTGCTAGGTAGACTATTTCTCCAGACTTCATGGCTTTCCAAGTTTGAGATGCAGAAAGGAGGGATTTACGTTTCTTAGCCTTGCCATGGTATGTGATTTCTTTTTGGCTTGGAGTTCGGAGTTTGATAATCTTACGCCGACAATCTACTATTGCATGACTCTTGGATAACCAATCCATTCCCAGAATAACGTCGAACTCCACCATGTTGACTTGAATCAATTCAGCGTTGAATGTGTGTTCATTGATATATACTATGCAGTTCCGATGTATCTTATGTGTTTCAATTGTTTTACTGGTGGGAGTAGCAATTCTAAAAGGTTCAACAAGTATCTATGGCATAAGCCCTAACTTCTTAGTGAATCTCTTAGAAATAAATGAATGAGTGGCACCACAGTCAAACAACACATAAGCTGAAATTTTATTGATTATAATGGTACCTTCCACGACATCGTTTGCATCATCTGCCTCTTCTTGAGTTATGGCAAACATACGAGCATTGGTTTTATTCTCTTTTGGTTTGTTGGGGTAGCATTAGTGTCTGACCATGTCATTTTCTTTAATGGTTCAGGACAATTAGCAATTCGGTGTCCCATCTTCCCACAATTGAAACAAGCACAAGTGTTCCTTCGACATTCTCCAATGTGTCGGTAGTTGCATAATGGACACGGTTTTATGCTTGAGAATGTCGTGGTTGAATTGGAAGGAGTTCCCTTGAATGGTCCACTCGATTGGTTTGACCTTTTAACTGGTTGTTTACCTTGAAAAGATTGTCCCGTGAGAGTTCGTTTATTTTTATTTTCATCTTCTCGGCGCTTGATATCAGTCTCAGCTCTAATGGCTGCTCCCATTAAATCATCAAAACCTGTGGGTTGGTAAACTGCCAGAGCTGATTGGATACGGCTGTTCAGACCACGTTTGAAACGATGCATCTTCAGGATATCATCTGCCATGATGGCAGGAGCATAGGTTCCAAGGGAGTTGAATTTAGAAGTGTACTCCACAACAGACATATCCGGGGTTTGAGTAAAATTCTCAAATTCACTCAACAATTTTAATCTCAACTCTGCTGGATAGTATTGTTTTAAGAATGCTTCTCGAAATCTTTGCCATGTGATTGGTCCGACTTCTGTCATATTTGCTGAGATTGTCTCCCACCATTTGGCCGCCTTTTCTTCTAGGAATGGTGTCACCACAGTCGACTTTTAGTTCATTTGGCACTTCAAGCAATTGGAGTTGTGTCTCAATATTCTTGAGCCTGCCTTGACCAACTTCTGGGTCAGGGTTGCCTTCAAAAGTTGGGACTCGATTCCTTCGAAGAGATTCATAATGGTGTTTGATTCCATTCGGTGGTGGAGGTGGTGGTGGCTGATTAGTGTTGGTATTTAAATGGCTCATTCCTTGGAGGGTTGTTGCCACAATGGTTGCTATGGCCATTAAATCTTCTCTACTAAGGCCAACTCTTGCTGGTGGTGGTGTATCTTCGCTGTTATTGTTGTTGCAATCATTGTTGCGATTGGCATATCGCGGGTTGCGGTAGCTACGATGGGGTCTCTCTGCCATTTCCTACACGCATGAGAATTTCTAAGAGGTTTGAATAATTATGTACAAAAATATTGAAGATTATTTCAAATATGAAATCAATCAAGGAATAGATCAAATAAACTTTTTATTGATTCCAATGAAAAGGAAAAGCAATACAAATCAAAGTTTTCAGAAGTGCAATGATAAGAAATAAAAGAAAGGAAATGGATTATCAATCCTTATTACAAATAGTCACGACACTAAATACTCAATCATCTAAAATCTCGCCATCTCCTAGTACTTCATCTTCTATATTTTCTTCTACCGGTTCTACTTCCGGATCCAATGCCATAATGATGGCATCCTCAAGATGATGAACATGATTCTGCAATTGTTCATTTTGCATAGTCAAATTCTGCACCGAATTCTGCAGTTCTTGAATGGTTGCCTCATCTTGCTGACGGCGTTGTTTTTCCATTAGCAACATTTGTTGAATCTGAGACTGTAGTGCTTGGGATTCCTCTAACATTCGTTGGCGTAATCCATCCATTTCAAGGGCGATTGTTTGGGAAGCCTCTAGTTTGTTCTTGGTCATTTCGTGTTGTTTTTCTTCTGAGTTAAGATAATAAGCAAACCTTTGCACGTCAGCCTGAAGATGATCTTTGATATCTTCTAGTTCTTGTTTTTCCTTCTTCAAGTTTTCATATTCCAAATCTTTGCCTAACAATTGATCATGATATTTTTGTTGTTCCTCGTAAAGTTGCGCTCTAAGATGCGCCGTTGCAATTTCGTGGTCGCTAAGGGCGAGTTCACGCATACGTTTGGGTATTTCAGCGCGAGTACGGGGAGCCATTTCCTGAAATAAAACAAATGGAAAGGCTTAGAACAAGGAGTTATGATATTCACGATTATTACCAAAAAGGGCAAAACGTGATTTTTGGATGCTTCAACAATAGAATTTTGCGATTTTCAGATGTCACGATAAGAATAGTGAATATTGTTCATTGGTAGGAAGTCGCTAGGGTCTTGCCAAAAACTGACTTTGTCAAATTTCCTATGGCAATTTCCCAGCCGGATTATGAACCTGGATGGCTCTGATACCACTCAAATGTCACGTCCCGATACTTGGGTGAGTTGACATTCGGCGTTGTTTTACAATTATTCAATCGTAAATCAACAAGCCAAGTAGTACAGTGTACAACCAAACCAGTCTTTTTCATAAAACATACATTGTCTTTACAACATAATCAACTTAACAAACGAGTGCGGAAGTGAACAACGTAAAAATAAAAGATAGCCAAATTTCAAATTATGTCTTGATCAACTGAAACTTTGTTACCATCCCCAGAAATGCATTTGCTCTTCTTCTTCAACTTGTTTTTCATTCTTATCTGGGAGTGAGAGGTGTAAGGGTGATTATTTTGTGAAATACTCAGCAAGTGGGGGCCGATCGATCACAATAACACAAGGATATACATATATAGATCTTTAACAATTCGAAATTTTCCGTGTCTCAACAAACGTCGGAACAATAAATAGACAAAATGATAGATACGACATAACTTATATATATTTATGTAAATATTAAATGAATTTCATGTCACAATAATTATTCATAACAAAATCAAGACATGATATTAACAATGAGCAAACATAACTTAGAATATGCATATAGACATATCATATATTATTCGTATTGCACTGTTATTTCATCTTATTATCCATGGTGTTACTGATCAGTCCCCTATATGTAATTTCTCTAAGGGGTGAGGCCATATATCGGTTATTATTACCCACCGCATCAGGGCCATAAACTTGTCATATCTTATCATGTTTTAGGAAAATTTTCCTTTTTATCATTTCTAACTTGAATCATAACAGTGCTTTTAAACATAATTCTTAGATTATACCAAATTGGTGTTTAAGAACATATACTAGAATATAACATGAAACGAAGACAACATAATTTTGAAATGAAAAGAACATGCACTTGAAATTGATTTAAACATGCTTAACAATTTATCGAAACAAAATATTCATATATCAAATCGAAGGAATATATCATGTCGATCGAATTTTCGAAAACATACTTAAATACTTTAAAACATAAGCCCATTACAGAAAGGTGCTCCTAAATTATGAAAGAAACAAGCTGGAAGTTAACGTCCGAAAATCCGTAAGATTGCTAAATTCTCTTGAATTCCGAGCAGTATTCTTTCAGATACGTTTCCCAGAAATTGAACCGTTGGATGAGGCTGAAGTATGGATATGATGTTTAGAATATCTGAAAGTGTATTATGAACGGTGAAGATCGGATTATGAGTTTGGGAGTTATGGAACGAATTTCCAGAAGTATAACAGAATTATTGCTCCTAAATTTCACTTCAAGAAAGGTTGATGGTTTCAAACTTCAAGCTTGCTCTAGATGGAGAGGTTTTTGGTATGATTTCCCTCAAACTCAATACATCTATTTATAGGCAAGATTTGAAAATAATTTACACAAAATTTGATGCATAATTTAATATATTTTATTTATTTTAGTCAATTTTGACACATTTGATTTTCAATGTTTTGCACTCATGTTTTTCAATGTTTTGCACTTCATAATACCTAATAAATATAATACTAATACTAATAATTAATAATAATAAACCATATTCTTACAGAATTGCTTAGCCGTGATACAATGTCAATGTTTGTAAAGAACTTTGGGAAGTTCTTAAGAAATAATCATGGTAACTTTCAAAGCCCAAGCAAACGTAATCATCACAAGAAAGAGTTTATTAGTGAGGACAACACATTTTTCAACTGTAGAAAAGTTGAGCATTTCATAGCCGACAGTGTCAAGCCAAAGAAGTATGAGAAGAGATCAACTGACAAAGAAGGCACTTCATGAAAAGAAGAAAAAGACGAAGAATGATATGTGGTCATTCAAAAAGAAAGGAAATAAGAGGTGATTATTTCTGAGGATAGCAAAGCTGTAACGTCCAAAAATTAGTTCACGTAAACCGCATGCATGAAAATTGCTTATTTATTTTATTTAATTTATTTTAAATACTTAAAGGATATATGTTATATGATTAAATGTTTAAATTGCATGATTTCATATTAGGCTGAGGAAAGTAGACTGGAGACGACCAAGATGAAAATATTTTTCGACAAATATTTAAGTCTCGATAAAATGATTAAATAGAATGAAAATTTTCTGAATATGTTGGAGTCCAAACTATTTGACGAGTCGAACCTTATTTTATCCGGGAAGCTAGTTTTAGTCAAACAAATGATTTTTGTGGACGCGAAAGTTATTATTTTGAAAACGATTTTTGTAAAATTTTATTTTATATTTAATTGAACCTAATTTACCTAGGATTAATGGGCCTAACTATTTTTAAAGCTAGAGTCCTAAAAACTCTAAAATCAAGACTACTTTATCACCTAAAACACTAAATTATAAAATCAAATCCTAGGCTAATAAAGATTACTAGTTGGCCGAAAATTTCACACACCACACACAGACACAACTTTCAAAAATTTCAGAGCAAAATCCAAGGTCGTTTGTCGCTCGTTCGCTCCTCTTCGCAACCCACACCAACAACTGAATATTCAAGCGTTATCAACGCAAAGGCATGATTCTAAACTTTCTTTTGGATCATTGAACTCATATTATGCATGATTTATGTTGAGTCAAGAAAAGTAAGAAAAAATCAAAATTGAGAAGTCCGAGGTCCAGGGGTAAAATGGTCATTTTACATCCCGAATAGTTCGAGAAGTCTGACAGTGTCCTGAAGAATCATAATACATGATGAATGATATTTTAAAATATCTATGATGAAAATATGATATTTTTACGATATATGCAAAGGTTGTACGATTTTTCTCGATTCCCAAAAAATGCTTTTTTTCGATTTTTTAAGGATACGATATTTTATAAATAAAATGAAAGGAAAAATATTTTGAAAGATGTGACGAGAGTTTCTGACGCCCCTCCCCCAAGTACTTGATGTAGCTAGACTGATCAGTCAACCACACGATGATATGATATATGATGGTAACTTTCAAGGATAAAACTTCACCTAAAAATGATATACGATGATGAAAAGCTTTATGATCTAATGATGTATTATATAATATAAGATTACGAGTTTTTACGCCAGCTTATTTTATTAAAATATTCGTTTTAAAGCTGCATATGCCAATATATATATATATATATATATATATATATATATATATATATATATATATATATATATATATATATATATATATATATATATATATATATATATATATAGTATTCGTTACGTATGGTTAGAACATGCTAAGTCATTAGACTCACTAGGTTTGAATGATCGCAGACGATGATGATTTTGATGGAGGCGCTAACGTTGAGTGGATCGGGTCCGACTGTACACTCCCAAGGGTCTTTTATTAATCCGCATAGCTTAGTATGTAAAGTTTTAAAGTAATGATTTTGAGTATTATAATTTAAAGATTTTATGTTGTATTTTGAGTTTTAGTTTTGGGATTATTTTAAATTTGACCAATGATTTTTTGTTGACGATTTATGGATCTTTATGCATTTAAAGTTTTTAAATATTAGTTTTTATGTGGATGGATTTCAAGTTGGAGGAAAATGTTTATAAAAAAGAAGGGACATTTCAGTTGATATTAGAGCAAAGGATCCAGAAAGGGTTGTGTTCCTGCCACTATGAGAAGCTCGAGAAGTCACGCCTCAATCTGTGAGTTTTGTTGCTTTTAGATTTATATTCTGAGTTTTAAATGCTTTAATGATACATGAATTAAGAGGCTACACGTAATTTTAAATTTAAATGCATGTGGGTTACGTGGTTTGGACGGCATGTACGGTGATACCTCCCAGACGTGTAATTTCCATGAGTACAGAGGGGGAGAGGCAAGAAGAGGGGCGTGAGGAGATACCTCGACCACCCCCGGATGCTGCTTCACGGGTGCTCGAGGAGGATTGAGAATTTAGGGACTGAATTATGTCAATTTAGATTTAAGGGACTAATTAGCAATTTTCGAAATTATTGAGGGTAGATTGGACATAATTATAATTATTTGGGACAAAATTGCAATAATTCAAAAATTTTGAGTGTCAATTGTCAATTTTCAAAAATATAAAGGGAATGTTTTGCAATATGTTCGAGACATTAGGGACTAATTTGATAATATTGGAAACTAGAAGGGCCTAGATGATAATAATTTTTTGAATTTATGGCCTTGTTTGAGTATAATGTGACTATTATCACAGGAATAATATTGTTAGCGGGTGTAGCTACCTATAATTTGCTAGATTCAGGAGCTACGTTTTTTCTCATATCTTAATCTTTTGTGAAACGATTGGAAATCTTACCGAAGGACGTGGAGTCAAGATTAGAGTCACAACACTTTCGGGAGAGCATATGATCTCTACAAGCATGGTTAAGGATGTGGAGCTCAATTACAGAAGAATGTCGAGCGAACCTTATTTTGTTGTTGATGCCCGAGTTCGACATTATTTTGGGCATGGATTGGCTCACACTGAACTGGATTAGACCACCCAACGGGAAATCGTTCATATTCGAGGCTGTGCAGAATCGACAAATGCCATGTATCATTTCTTGCATGCGTGCAAGGAAGCTTACTTGGAAGGGCTGCCAAGGTTTTCTTGCCAGTGTTTTATCTGTGCCAGACGTGAAGTTTTCAAGGACTTTTCGGATGTGTTCCCTGATGACGTTTCTGAAGTTCCACCCGAGGGAGAGGAGGAGTTTTATATTAAGTTGATATGAGGTACTGTGCCGATCTCCAAGACACAGTATCGTCTATCACATGTTGATATGAAAGAGTTGAAAGGTCAATTTCAAAAGTTGTTAGACAAGGGATTTATTCGCCCTAGTTTCTCTCCATGGGATGCGCTGGTGTTATTTGTCAAGAAAAAGGATGGGAGTATGAGACTCTGCATCGATTACTGAGAACTGAATATGGTGACAGTGAAGAACAAGTATCCATTGCCTCGAATCGAGGATTTGTTTGATCAGCTGAAAGGAGATTCAGTATTTTCAAAGATAGATATTCGATCGGGACGGGATATCATCATCTGAGAACAAAGGATACAGATGTGCATAAGACGGCTTTCAGAACGCGCTATGGGTATTATGAATTTTTGGTGATTCCTTTTGGACTTACTAATACACCATCGATATTCATGGATCTCATGAATAACGTGTTTCAACCGTACCTTGATCAGTTTATCATTTTCCTCATCGATGATATTTTGATCTATTCCAAGAGATGAGAGGAGCATGATCAACACTTGAAGACGACTTTGCAATTATTGCGAGATCGAAAATTATACGCAAAGTTCAGCAAGTGCGTGTTTGTCTAGAGAAAGTGGCATTCTTAGGCCACATCATTTCAAGAGAAGGAATAGAAGTCAACCCATCTACGACCGAGGCAGTTAAAGAGTGGCCGATGCCTAAAAGTGTAACGGGAATCTGCATTTTCTTGGGCTTTTCAGGCTACTATCACAAGTTCATCGAGGTTTTTCGTGTTAGATTAGGTGCACGTCGAGCCAAGTGTTAGCCGAGTGTTCACAATGAAACTCTATGTATAAACAGTCTTTATTTTAATAATATTTGAAATTATTATTTTGACACTTCTTTATCTATATACCCATGCTAGTTGCATAGATAAAATCCTTGAATATACAAATAGTAGAAAGAATATGAGATGCTCATATGATGAGTATCATGAAACTCATTTTTGGAATACTAAATATTCTAAACAGTTCTTAGTCGATTCAACCGCCGCTAAGAAAGATATAGGCCGCTCGAGTTTGATACTAGTATCTGCGATGTGAGTACCATGTTTCATTGGTAGGGGACATTGTGATGTCCAAGCATGCAGATAGGTTCTCCTTGTAGAGTGCACTGAACAATCCACCATAAAGGACTTTCCAAGTGGTTCTCACTTATCGAGTGGAAACGTCCTAGTTATGGTTGTACACCATTAGTCCTTATGACCCGGGACAACATTGAGACTCTATATGCTAGCATTGCACTTTGACTTGTTTACCGACTCTCATGGGGTCATTAGGTGGCAAGATTGGGTGTTTTGTCGAAACATATAGGAGTCGATGCATTGTAGTCGGGAATTCACCGCTTACCTTCGGGTATGGATATTCTATGTGATCTCATGTATATGTAGTATGAAATCTCCGATCAGAGTATGGTGGTAATTATGAAAGGGGTTTCATAGATTACACCATCGATGCAACTACGACATGACACATAGTATCGATTCATTGACAACTCTCGATATACCAATGGTTGTCGAATCGGTCGGGATATGTGAGCTGAAGGGACCGTATTGTACGCTAACCATAATTGAATGGTTCTTGCAGGCACTATCATTTGATACCTAGGGAATCATGTAAACGATGCTGCTAGGCGTTTAACATGATAGGTTGGGTACTATCAGACTTGAGTTCTGATGTTCTTATTGTCAATGAGTTGATAAGTAAGAATTGAGCAATTGGGGTATGCTCATATAAGGACATGTTTAGTCCCGAATCACATTGTGATGTGAACCCACGGCTAGTTGTATCATTGAACCATTGAGGGTCACACAAGTGCTAACTTTTTAGATCCCGTTGAGAAGTAAAATAGTTCAATGTGTTGAACGGCTTATAAAGGAGTTTATAAGCGTAAATAAAATAGAAGTATGACTTCTATAAAGAGAGTGTAACTTTTAATTTGAGGAAGTGTTCCTAATTTAAAAGTTGGCCAAAAAAATAATGTAATTGAAATTTGTGGTTTTCATAAACATTATTAAACTAAATTAATTCAAGTATTGAATTAATTAATCACTAGTGGACCTAGTAGAGTCCAAACAATTAAATTAATTCAAGTGTTGGATTAATTAAATAATATTGGGCATTGTAGAGTCCAATTAGAAATAATTATTAAACTAGTGGGTTTGAGTAAAATCAAGTAAATTTTAAATGGACTCAAATATGTTTGGGACATTTAAATAAAAGTCCATGGGCCTTGTAATTGTTATAAGCCCAAGTCAAAAGGCATGCAAGGGAGATGAAAGTTTGGGAGACAACTTTTTCAATGTCCAAGGCTGGCATGCTTTTGGGACACCACAACCTTTTTGTCCAACCAAGAAAAGTCTCCCCTTCCCTCCTCTAGCATGTGATGGACGAAATTTGTAGTGGTTTTTCCTCCATTTTTTCTTCTTCAATTGTTGATGAAAGCACACACTTCTTAAAGAAAAATGCTCTAATTTTTCTCGTGCAAAATTAGAGTGGATCTACCTTGTTAGTGGTGGACCTAATTTGAAGAAAGAAGTCCAAAAGAAAGGTGAAGCTTGTAGATTGTCTACCTTCGAGAGCTAAGTTGTTTACAACTTAGTTGGAGCCAAAATCAATCTTTGTTATTGATAGGTAATTTTCTAAACACCCTATGAATGCCATTGTGTTTTTCGTATTTGCTACACATTATAGAATTAGGGTGCTCGGTTTTTTTTTTTTTTGAAAAACCAATTTTTTAAACTTCCTTGCGCATTAGGGCACCTTAATCGATCCCCTTTCATTTCGTCCATTGCAGTACCCTTGACATCTCTGATGAAGAAGAATGCGAAATTTGTATGGAAACCAGAGTGTCAAGGCGGTTTTGTTCAGCTGAAGCAAGCACTCACTATCGCTCCAGTTCTAGCTATGCCAACAGAACTAGGGGAGTATGTGTTGTATACCGACGCTTCGAAGCTAGGATTGGGCGTAGTTCTCATGCAATACGATCGGGTCATCGCATATTCGTCTAGGCAGTTGAAATTCCATGAGAATAATTATCCGCCACGTGACCTTGAACTCGTGCAAGTCGTATTTGCGCTTAAAATTTGGAGACACTACCTACATAGTGAGAAGTGCAAGATCGATATGGATCGCAAAAATCTCACATATTTCTTCACCTAAAAGGAGATGAACATGAGACAGTGAAGATGACTAGAACTTGTAAAGGACTATGACTGCGAAATTAGCTATCATCTTGGAAAAGTTAATGTAGTTGCAGACGCTTTGAGCAGAGAAACGACAACCTCTGCTGTAAGGTCTAACAAATTCAAACTACGTAACCCGACTTCATACAATCTAGGGTTTTATTTAAAATGTTTTAAATTTTTTAATGCATGATTATTTCATGGTTAGATGTTATTGCATTGGTATTTTAAAGTTTCACGCATTAGGGTGTTTAGTTGCACTGCGCACTAGAATGAGTATCGAAGATCATGGATAATCAGAAAAATATTTTTATTAAATAATTAATTTTAATTTTTTAATATGATGTGTTTTTAATGAATATTTCAAATATTGTGTTTTGGTGGGTATTTTTACTCGTCGGTTCATATTTTTAACCGGTACGCAAAATTTAGCGAATCGGGGGACTTATTGAAGGCTCTGGCAATATTTTCAAAAAACGTATCTAAACGAAATATTTTTCGAGAGTGTTATTGAACTTGACGGGTTTGTTTTAATGCTTAATGGGCTCAAAAATCTTTTTAATCCTTTTAAAATTTAATTAAAGGTCCATTGTTGCTTTGCATTTTATTTAAACCCTACCTTATCCAAACCTAAACCTAGTCACACCTTGTGGCCGCCCCTCCCCTCCATCAGCAGCCTCATCTTCAGAAAAAACAAACAGTAGCAAAGTCACGACTTTAGGTTTTCTTCAAGAAAGATTCCCCCGCATCCCCCCCCCCCCCCCCCCCCCCGCCTCTCCGGTTCACGTCCCGTGTGTAGTTCTTCAAGCTTTTTGTTAGAGTAGGTGCCCGTTTGTTAATCAGCTTCAACTTGTAGGTTGGCAGTTTAAACCTTGTCTTCCGATCAGTTTTGCTGAATAGACAACTGGTAGAACTCATACCCCTGCAGACTGAATAAAGCCCCAAAGCTCAGAGTCGAGAGAAGTGCCTACAATGTTATTTGCACAGCCAATCCTCTCTACTCTTCGCAATGAGCGTTAGATAAACATTTTCAAATAGTTTTGAAAATAATATCAAGTATTTTTAAATAGCTTTTAAAAGTATTTAAAACTAAAATAATTTTAGTCACTTTTCAAATGTTCGTGTTAGAATAGCTAGCTCTGATACCACCATAGAAGAAGTCTACCAACAAATACTGGTCAGTTTAGAAGATGATACATGAAGAACAGTGCTGATATAGTCAGTTAAATAGTTCAGTTGTATATACTATTTAAAATAATTCAATTCCATATTTTTTTGGGCACAATTTTTTCAAACACCAAAAAAAAAATTTGTTGGAACATTTTAAGTTTTGTGATTAAACAAAGTTGTTGATCCAATGGATAATTACATAACCAGCTGAACTGAATTCAAAGATGAAAACTAAATTTTCACAAGAAATTTTTTTCTAAGAAGTCTAAATGATTACAAAGAAAGATTGATAAAACATAAGAAAGTTACCGATAGCCAAGTCGATTCAAGATTGACTGAAGAAACCCAACTGAAGGTCTAATGAGTGGATCAGTAAGTCCAAATCCATACATTCCCTGAAGAATCAATGATTAAAATAACGGATAAAAATTTCTGTACTAATAGTCATTGAACCTTAACAAAAAGTCAGGTTTTGATCCACTACTATAGCATGTCAGAAAGAACGATGACATGAAAACAACGACTTCTTTATTTTGAAACATACATATTTTGCAACATTTCATGTTTTCAATCTTGATTTTGATGTTAACAAAACTTGTCATCTTGTTTCTAATGTATTTAACTAAGTGCACAGAAACTGAAACTGATCAGGCTTCGAACTGATCAGTTACAAAGCATAAACTGAAGCTATCAAGACGCAAAATGAAAGTGCCAACTGATTGATCGAACTGAACCAGTTCAACTGATTTTTCATTTGATAGGTGGTTCAGCAGAAGACCTTCAGAAGCCCGGCCAGCTGATAAAGTGTTCAACTGATGAAGATCCAAACTGACCAGTTCAACTGAATCAGTGAAATCAGTTTTGCTGACGAGTCAACTGATTTCACCTCACAAGTTCAAGACCAGTTCATAACATCAGTTAGGAGCGAACCAGTTTGCAGATACGACAAGCTTAATCCAGATGTGCACAAAGGTACAAAAGTTATTGTACGATCAAGGTACAATAAGAGACGTTGCAGCAGCGCTTAAAGCCAATTTTTCCAGATATCTATTTGGGGGAAAAAATTCAAACTGTAAAGGATTCTTTCACTGAGTCTCACTGTACATTCAGCCAAACGCCTATAAATAGAATCCGAGGCTCAGTGAAGAGCAAGATGAGAATTGACAAGTGAAATGAAGAAGGGCACGCATATTACATATCAGCTTACAAGATAGAAACAATCACCCCAGAAGGAATACTTTAATGTGTTATCAGCTTAGATTATAAGCCTATTTTCCTCAGTGTGTGAGAACACCTTTTAGATAGTTTTCAGAGATCAGTTCTCACATACACACACTCACCACCACTCAAAACCTGTCTTGCACACAAACGTAAAACATGTGTATGTAGTCTTTCTCACATAGACGTTAAAGAAGTATTGGCTGGAAGGTGCTGCTTTTAGTCTAGACTAGGAGTTAAGTTAGGCAGTGGGTAAGTCCTAAGCTGGGTGAGTTATTACACTTGCTATAATTAATCAAAGTCTTCTAGTGTATCCTACTCGAGGAGGTAGAAGGGGTGACGTAGGAGCAGTTGAAGTCTCCGAACATCCATACACAAAATTGTTAACCCCTAGCTTTAAACTAACTTGATCAGTTCGAGTATCTATCAGTTTAGTTATCACCATAACTGAACTGATACATGCGAGAACTGATCTCCCTTATCTTCAGTTAATTTGTTACACAAGATTAAAAGCTTTGACCGATTAGTTTTCTTAACAAGGATTACTTCGAGTATTTTCTGCTTGATTTAATTTCAAACCCGATCTAATTCATCTGTGTAAACATTCTTAGAACACGAGCTATTGCATCTCATCACGTTTTTAAAGGATTTTCCCGAACCAACAAAAAGATTACCGTTGCAGACTAAATTATAAATATATCAGTTGAACAAGCTCTGAAGGTTATACAATTACATGATCTATCTTTAGATTATCAAAAAACAAACTAATCTTCTGTGAAGAAGCTTTTCCTAAGCCAAACTTAAATAACCAGCACATGCTGATAAATCATTATCTAATCATTTTGAAGATCAAATTTGTGCTTAGAATTTATCTATGAAATCTATGTGACTGAGAGTAAGAAGCTTTACTGGTCAAAGTGTTTGGATTGAAGTTTTACTAAAAATTTCAGTTATTCCGTGTTAAGTATTACTGAAGTGTGTGATTTCAAATTACTTGTAATTACCAAAGTCTTTTAGTACAAACCTTCCGTAAAGAATAAGGAGTGACGTATGAGTTTTGAAAAATCCGGACATCCAAAAACAAGCTTATGTTTTTTTACTTTTCAATCTACCTACATTTCTACTATTCAACAAACCCCAACTGATTTTCTTGATAAGCTATTCGTTCAACTAGTTTCAGTAAACCTACTTACATACAGTTCATACTTATTAACTTACTGAGAACTCAACTGACAAGAACAAAATTTCAATGTTGTTAACCCAACAAAAAACTTTTGAGATAAATTTATTCATCCTCTCTAAATTTATTTTTCATCCTAACATAAAATATTTTAATAGTTTTAAAAATTCTGTAAGTGGACATGATTGTGATCAGAGAATATATAAATATATTAAATTAGATTTTTATAATATTTGTTAATAAATTAAATTGTTGTAATTTTATAATTTTAAAAAGGTATTGTTAGTATTTTTTTTAAATTCTTCATGACCTTCAAATTAATTATTTTAGGTGCATCAAATTTGAACATATGACATGCAATCATATAAAAAATAGATATATTCAAAATATGAATTTATAATCTTGGATAACTAAGTACTATATGTACCTTCAAACAGTCCTAAAAGGCCTAAACTCCGATCCTAGATATTACAACCAGAAAGGATAGTATTACCAACTTTCCATATTTAAATACTCATTTATAGTTAGTCTCCTCATATATTTAAACACACATATTATCACCAGCGTATTCCTAAAAGCTTTCAGATTATACCTTCATCAGTCCATAGCCCTTTGGGATAATGCTTGCTTCGTCGATAGATCCTGGAGTCGTTTCCTATTCCAAAAGCAATTTGCAACTCGCCTTGCCTTTGGAAAACCGGCTAGAAATGCCTACAATACTACTTACTAGTGTAGAGAGAGAGAGAGAGGAGTGGTGACTGGTGAGGGTGTGCTAAATGCAATGAATTCAGCTAATATTTATATGCTAAAATTCGGGTAGTTCCAAAAAGCCGAACTCGAGTTCGGAAGTTCCAAATCGGCTCATTGCTACGCGTTGATTTATCACTGATCCAGATGACACCTTATTGGATGAGGGCGATTGGAAGGTCTTATGTACGTTCGGAGGGTCCGAAGATCTGAATATTCTTGAATGTGTCATCTTTTTATTTGCTTAAATAGATAAAAGTATTTGTAGTTCCATCTCTGATCTAAAGGTCGGAACTGTTAATTTGATTACTCGAATAAATGACAATAAAGTTTAGTCAACAATTTATTTCATAATCAATGCTGGATAATTACAAGTAAAGCGAAAGTTGAAGTTAAAGTTGATCTCCAGGCTCGTCGTCCACATGATCAGTTGTAGACCAATTGGAACTTGTCTTCTTGGCTGATTACGTATGTGAGGAGTTCTAACTGAGAGTGTGAGAACAACAAGAATGTATAAATCAAAGATTTGGCCTTCGAAATTCCGTAAACAAAATTGTGTTTTTATTTATCTGCTTTACACTATCGGTTTAGACACACCTTTTATCGATTTATAAGTTTTGCTAATTCATTTGATTAAATATCACTGCATTAACTCAATTTTTTTCCTTTATTTTTATACAAAGTTACCATAATTATAAGTATAAATGTAGTACAACATAGATAATCAAACAACCTTCCATGTTTGGTTCATTTACAAAGCATCCTAACTCAAACAATAAAATAATATCATAAGCCTGAAATAATATATTGTTTGCTTTGTTTACGTGTGATAAATCTTCAAAGCAACATTATCTAAAAGACAGTTCATTTTATATCGTTAAACTTTTTTTCAACACTCATTCCATACATTCTCCACTTTATCTCATTCCACAGACCAAATGAGATCTTAATAATAGATTTGGCCACTTGAAAAGGTGCATCGACTATTTTATTGCCAAATCCAATTACTTATATTATAATAATTACTTAATTCACTAAATGAGTTATGATACATTTTGATCAAAAATTAATTTTTATTTAGTAAAATGATATTAGGTTGAACATTATTAGTTTTTTGGCTGTAAAAGTTTTAAAATGGCTTCTGTATTAGCTTTTCTTACTTAGTTAGATTGAAATATTGGAAAATTATAATTTCTGTAATATATATTTATTTATATTTTGGCTTTTTATGTTTTTGAATTATAATTTTAATCTTTTATCTTTCAATTTTAGCAATTTTTATCATTTTCTCGTGGGAGTGTTAGCATGTGACTCATCAACTTTATATCAATGTTATGCTAGCTAGAAAAAATAAATAAATTTTTAAAAAAACAAAATACGATTAAGATTGAAAATTAACAATAAATAAAATAATAAAAAGAAAATATACAACAAGTTTTCGTTGAAATATTAAATATATGTAATTCGAACTAACTATTGCGAGTACGAGTTGTTTTGAAGCTAAGAAACTACTTTTTCAAAACAATCATTTTTTTTTTTTTGTAGTTTGTTTCGCCTATAAATAATTAACATAAATTTCCAAAATCATGAATAAGAAAAAGGAACTCCATTATTCCTAAATAAATAAATTTATCTTAATTTTAGTTAGATAAATATTATTTTTTACAATCCAAATTACAATTTTTTTAACAATTACTAATGTGGTTAATTCAGAATACATGCATACACGGTGGCTTCCCGTCTCTGCCAAAATATCCAGCAATAAAATCAATGCTAATAATTGAATTAATAAAATAAATAATACTAATAGTCATCTGGCAAAAACTTGTGTGAGACGATTCACAGATCGTATTTGTGAGATAGATCTCTTATTTGGGTCATCCATGAAAATGTATTACTTTTTATGCTAAAAGTATTAGTTTTTATTTTGAATATGGGTAGGTTGACCCGTCTCACAGATTCAGATCCATAAGACGGTCTCACATGAGACCCACATTTTTAACAGTTTCTGTTTCAATTTTTTGTGCGTTGTTTTTTTTTATTGTATTAGAAAAAAATAAGATAAATATGAGGGCGGACAAAATTATTTTATCCCTTAAAAGATGTTTTATCTAAATTTTTTTCGCCATCTTCACTTCATTGTTTTTTATATAAATTACTTATATGGTTTCAAAATTATATATATAAAGGAGTGAAAAATATGCATTCATTAAAATTAAAAAATACTGTGTTATTATCGAATAAATGGAGTTATTTTAAATAATTTATACAATATTTTTCTTGGCAGACGATCTCACGGATCGAGACGGATATCTTATTTGGGTCATCAATGAAAAAGTATTACTTTTTATGCTAAGTGTATTATTTTTTATTGTGAATATCGGTATGACTGACTTGTCTCATAGATAAATATTCGTGAAATCGTTTCACAAAATACCTAGTCATATTCCTTAGAAAGAATATGATGTTTCAGGTTTTTTGAAGAAAATATATATCAAATAGAGTTGTATGTAATTTCTTCCATTTCTTGAAATTCAGTTTTAAATTTTTGTATTTTTTCCCCGCAACTAATCGAAATCTTTCTAATAGCATTTTTTTAAAAAAAAGAATCAATCATACTATAAAATCAAATTTTACTGTATTTCCTATTCATTTTGATTTAAAATAATGAAGTTTTTGTTATAAATTCAAAAATAAATTTATAACAACATAACATAAAAGCTGCGACCATGCGTACCACTCACTCATAGCAAAGATTATAAGTGGAAACAAATGAAATGAGCAAATCGGGTAAGTTAACGGACAAGTTGCAGTTGTAAACTATCTGAACAATAATTGAGTCTATATTTTATTTTAAATAATATATTATAAATTATTTTAAATATATTTATATTTGAAATATGCTATAAATATTTATCCTTTTATAAAAGTCAAGATATCATGTAGAGAAATATTTTTTCAAAAAAAAAATAAGGAGTTATAAAAAGTTATTATTTGGTATGTTTCTTTATTATCTATAAATATTTTCTTTCTTTTTTTAAAAAATAAAATATTTTCTTTTTTAATTAGTGATAGCTTGTTAAGGTTCTAAATTTTTAAATCATTAATTTATTAACACAGAATAATTCATACTTATAAAATTATAAATAATTTAATTAATTATATTTAAAAGATAAAAATATATAATATGTATAATATAGTCTGTTACTTTCACTTACCCCAATCATTCAATATCCCCTTATTCCTCCTCCTCCTCCTCTTCTTCACTTTTGCTTTCCTCCTTTTAAAAATGGAGATTCTTCAAATTTCTCCAAACCCTGAAATGGAGGCACTCTAGCGGTGATATATTCGTATAAATCTTGTATATATAGCTCGTGGGTTCTCGCTTTCGAAGGTTTTTTTTCAACTTTTTGTTTATATACAGCTCCGATCCATTCTCTAAGAACTGTTCCTCTCTGTCATGTGAAGTTTCTCTTTCGTCAAGAAACTTGATTCGAAGCTTCTTTTTCGTAGAGGGTTGTGCAATGTTGGATCTAAATTCTCCGTCGGCGATTTCTATGACCTCCACCGAATTCCACCCCCGGAAGACCCTGGCAACCGCCGCCGATTCGGTTACTTCCACCACTACCTCCTCTACAGACAATGGGGCTTCTGAAGAGCAAGAATCCAACAGCTTCACCCGCCGAAATCTGCTGCCCACGCTCAATTTCTCGATTCTTGACAAGAACGTGATCGAGATCGAGGATGACGCGGACGATGACGTCAACGTTTACAAGACCGAGCTGCAGCTTTTTCCCGTGTGTGCCTCGTCGTCCGCGCTGGAGACGGTGGATTCTAGGGCTAAGTATTGGCTGGATTTGCCGGTGTCGGAGGTTTCAGGCGGAGTGGACATGGGAATTTACAACGCACAGTTCCCGCCGCAGCCGCAACCGCAGCCGCAGGTGAAGAAGAGTAGGCGTGGTCCCCGGTCTAGGAGCTCGCAGTATCGAGGGGTTACTTTCTACCGGAGAACTGGGAGATGGGAATCACACATTTGGTACCTCAAAATTATATCATATCTAACAATAATTGTGTTTGCATGCATGTTTTGTTTATTTTTGTGTATAGTTGAGAGAGAAAGCGGTTATGGATATTAGGTTGATTTGCATCGGTAAAGAAATCGTGGTTGTATTTTGGGTTTGATTATCATCCAAATCTGAATGTTATGTTATATTTCTTTAGTGTTCTTGTGTGATATTAATTCGGCACTGGTAGCTGTTTGCGGATGATGATTCGTTGGCAATATGGGTATTCTTGGGTTCTTTCGGAGGAGCAAGAGTTGTAAATCCTTGCGTGTGAAAGATTATGTGGTACAACATCATATCGAATCTTGATCACCTATATGGCACCGTAAATGAATCGTCGTGACTGAATATGTGACACAGCTACAAATTATTCGATAGCTGCCTATGCGACCAAATTTATGCCACACTTTGGATGATGGTGCTTAAAAGTACTTCATAATTTTAATTCGAGCTGGATTGGTAACATTAACTACAAATTTTGATGCACCTGAATAAGCTCAAAAATAGAATGGGTGATGAATTTGATTTACAAGATTCAAATAGTAACGTTACCCTTAGGAATGGCTAGCATTTGATTATTTTATGTCATTAGCTATGTAATTCTTTATGTATGTCATGTGGTGCCTTTTCTATCTTGATCTTAATTTTTGTTTTTTTTGTATTCGTGATCAGGGACTGCGGTAAACAAGTTTATTTGGGTAAGAAATTAAACTACTTGCATCACACTATATTGCGTTTCTGATTTTTCTGGTTTAGACATAATTTAATTTGAAGGTCATGGGAAGTTGAATTTGCTTTTGCAAATTGTTTTAGTTTCTCTATCGCACTTGATTTTTAATTTTGTTGGATTTCTTGTTTCAGGAGGATTTGACACAGCTCATGCAGCAGCAAGGTAGAAACCTTTATCGTGCATTAGAGATTTGTGGACGTTTTGTAGCGTTAATCTCTTGTCGATTTTCATCATGCAGAGCATATGATCGCGCTGCCATCAAGTTTCGTGGGGTTGACGCTGATATCAATTTTAAACTTGGTGATTATGAAGACGACATGAAACAGGTTCGCTTCTGACTCTTACTGATGATTTTTAAGTTTCAATCAATGAATCTTATTTAGTTGATTATTTTTTGCAGATGAAAGACTTGACAAAAGAAGAGTTTGTTCACATTCTCCGTCGCCGAAGCACCGGGTTCTCTCGAGGAAGCTCAAAGTACAGAGGTGTAACTCTGCACAAATGTGGTCGCTGGGAGGCACAAATGGGACAATTCCTCGGGAAAAGGTATCAATATTTTTCAAGCTTTTACATTGTACACGGTGTTGTGATGGTTCTTCTGGGCAGTGATTGATCTCTGATAGGTTCTGAAGCTCTAAGTTTGCATATGTTGTGATGGTTCTTCTGGGCAGTGATTGATCTCTGATAGGTTCTGAAGCTCTAAGTTTGCATATGTATTTTGGGTTATTCGTCAGTGAAGTCAAAGCTGCAAGGTTCTTGTGATCATGATTCATACCATTTGAGACTTAGTGTTGAGTAGGACAAATTTATTAGATTGATCTCATCAAATGATCCTCATTTTGTTTTCTCTTCCAGGGGTTATGATAAAGCAACCATCAAATGTAATGTCACTGAAGCTGTAACCAACTTTGAGCCGAGTATCTATGAGAGAGACAGAAACATCGGCCCTGACGTCGCAGGTATTACTAACGAGTAAAAACATTGTTTTGCTATTGTTGTTCTCCAATTGCTTTGCCATTGTTTATATCGTGTGAACATGAACAAACTCAGTGTTAAAGGAGTTACTGCTGATGTATTTAGGTATTAATGACAATCTTGATCTCAATCTTGGAATGTCTTTAGCTTCAAATGGTCCGCATGGGAATGACATTACGAGAGAGTTGGACTTTCCCTGCAATAGGACAAGGGTAAAAAATATTTAACCTTTTATATTGTTTCAGGGTGATGTTATTTGCTTTAAAATTTTTGTGACGTGCACTCAACTTAGTACACTTTATGAACAAATATTGTACATTTAAGTCTTATGTGGGTAACACAAATTGGATTGTAAGAATGGGCAAGAAACAATTACTCCTTTCATTACACTTGCGGTGCCTGGATTCATTGCCTAGTCATGTTCCTAAACCAACAGAAACCTTCTTGTCCATTGTGCTCTTGTTCATATGTATGTGTATCCGTTCTCTCCCTTCCTAATGAACTTGTTATGTGTAGTCACCGAACTATTTCACCTCTTAGTTTTAACAGACATCGACATTCAATCCTATATTTTGGTGATATTACATATCTTGTAACAACTAATACCCTTTCCATAAATTCACAGGTTGACACACCCTTCGTTTCCCACCATGGGTTAGTTGCATCCCAGTATTCCTCCTTGTGGGCTGGCTCGTACTCTGGTTTTCCTCCAAATAAAATGGTGATTTTTCTCTTCATACTCTTGTATTTCAACTCTGGACTCGAACGAATATGAACTTTCCTAGACGAAATAATTAGTTACATAGTAAATAGAGAGCAAGCAACAATTTTCTTGATCAGAAGAAAGTTTCCCACATTAGTTCGGTCAAAGAAGCATACATAAGCACGCTCTCTGTGTTCCGTCTTGAAGGCAACAAAATATTCATGCAATTGTCCCAAGTCATATGAGACTCATACCACAATACATTTTTGCTACTAGCTTCCCTAAATAAGTTGCTCATTTCTTGTCTACCAATCATGTTCTTGTCATTGATCTTATCGAAGCTACTCGCACATTCTGTCTGCATGCATGCAATTACTAACAAAGACTATGATAAAATAATTTATAGTTGGTTACGGCAGTCTGTTATTTTTAAAATTTTATTTGCAGGAAAGATACACCGGAACAATTAATGGAGCCGTTGCTTCGCCTCCATACCCAAACTGGCCATGGAAAATGCAAAGTGCCGGTGTGACCGCTCCGGTGCCCCTTTTATCTTCTGCAGCATCATCAGGATTCTCTACCACCACCACTCCCAGTTCGAATTCCCTCGTTTCCTCGACATCCAGGCTGCAGCTTCCTGCAAGCAAGGTCAACAACCTTCAGTGATCTGTGCAAAAACGCAACAGACCATGACTATTTCAGTTAGACTCGAGCCATGGAATGTTTCCAGAACACGCGTGTAGAATAATATGTCAGAACCCATGATATCATGTATAGCTGGTATAAATATTACTCTGCATTTTGTGTCCGTTACAATAAGTAATTCATCCATGGTGGAAAATTTGCAACTATTTCCACATAAAACTGCTATTTGTAGTAGACTTTGATTTTGGTTTGTTTGAGGAATTTAATGCTATGAATAACTTGGATTGTGATTTTTGTCAGTGTGTACTGTAAAACTTATTATCTTACTAGGAGTAATCGGAAAGAAATCTATGTATCAAAAATACAAGTTACGGAAAGAAATTTACGTAACAAAAATAATATCTAGTAAATTTTTTTGTTATATATAGTCGTCTAAACTTGTATTCTAATTAGCTTTGCATGTGCATTGCATGACAATATTATTTTATATATATTATAAGTGTAATAAATTTTTAGTTTATAAAATTTGGATCGAAATAAAATATTTAAAATTTCAAAAAATCTATTGATATTGATTGATATATGGAGCTATATAAACTATTTATCAGATATTATTAGAGATAAGTTTGAGAATAGTTGAAAATAAATTTAGGATTCAAGTTTTTGTAAAATTGAATAAGGTTTCAAAAATTGATTGTAAATTAGTCCGTAATGAGTAACTTTAATAGAATAAAGGTAGAAGATAAATTCAAGCTAAGTATTGTTAAAGTAGATATCAAGTAAGTCATCGGTTTTTTTAGAAATTTATTGAATCAGTTGTAATTAACAGTCTTTATTTTAATATAATTTACATTTCATGGTTTCATTTTACTTTATCTGCATACTCATGCAATCGACATAGATAAAGACTTTTATTATACTTTATTACAAATGAATTGTAATTTGATCTTGAAACTTATTTGTAAACACTGTATATTTTAAATTCGTTCATAATCGATTCAGCCGCATACAAGCAAGGATAAATGTTATTGAGCTTGATATTAGCATCTGTAATGTTGTATACCATGTTTCATGGTAAGTGCATAAAGATGTCCAATCATGTTGATGAGCAATCATATGATAATTGTACCAAACAACCCTCTCTTGAACTTTTCAAGTGGTTATTATTCATCGAGAGGAAAAGTTCGCGATTATGACTATACATCATCAGTCCATACAGTCCAGGACAACATTGAGGCTCTATCTACTAGAATTGTACTTTAACTCGTCCGCAAGGGTCACAAGGTGGCGAGGTTGGGTGCAATTGTGACATGTGTAAGAGCCAGTGCATTGAAGTCGGAAATTCATCGCTCACCTGCAGGTGTGGATATCATATGTAATCTAACGGAATAATAGTACATGAAATCTATGGCCATAGTATAAGATGTATATCAGGGACAAAAGTTCTCTAGTTATGATTGCGATGATACTATGAATATGTTATGAATGTATCACATAGCTATAAATCTAATATGCAACCCTCGATGAACATAACCGATTGGTTCTTGCGGACACTATCAATGATATATAGGGAATCATGAGGCTATACTACTGGATGTTCTTATCATGATTCAATATGTTTAATCAGAAATTGATTTATGACATTCTCATTATCAAATGTTGGTGCATTGAATGAGACAAATTAGTGTAAGCCCAAATAAAGAACAATATCCTGAATCACAAAGAGTTGTGAACCTAGAGCTAGTTGTATCCCTGAACCATTGAGGGTCACACAAGTATTAGATCATTTGTTTCCTTGAGACATTAAATTGAAAGAGTTGAATTTATATATAAAATTATGAGATAGTAAATTCAATGAGTTGAATTTATGATAATTAAAATTTGGAGAGAATTAATTCAAGGAATTGAATTTATGAAAATTCAGATTTTAAAATATTAAATTAAATGTAGTGAGAAATATGTATAATGGACTCGTAGAAGTACAACTGTAACGTCTCACTCGTTTTAAAAAGTGCGGAATAATTTTTTTTTTATTTATAAAAGTTCGTATTTTCGAAATAACATTTAAAATAATCGTAATTATCTGCCCGTAAAAATAGCGCAATTTAAAATAACCAAACTTAATTCATAATCATAAACTTATCCAGAATCATACGTATACGTGAACGAATAAAAACTTAAAATCATCAACGTTTGAAAATATTCATCTCCTCTCAATCTCATAAATCGTAATGCGGAAAACATGTGGTCCTCGGGTCGTGTCACCCCACCAGTTCTGCCTACTCAGAGTTCGGCACCTCAAGTCTCCTCATCATGAAACTCACCTGCATCACACACGCCTAGTGAGTCTAAAGACACAACACGCCTGTATCAGGAATAACAAGTACATATACATAGCACACAGCAGTGAAAAATATCATATTCAACATATATTTCATGAACTTAAAATCATAACGTAAACGTGTCGTGTAAAATCATATCGTGTCAAAACGTGTCTAATCATGTTATCATATTGTATGCGTAACTGTGACCTGTTAAAACGTGGTAATAGCATGTATCATCGTATCAGCATATACGTGTTAAAATCTTAATTTGAATTTCGTTCATTAGCTGTGACTTTCGTATCATCATGTCATCATGTCAGTCGATGGATCCATCTACGTGTAACCGCGGTACCCGGCGGCGGGGGTCATCAGCGACACTCTCACCCGTCAACTGAGCCCGAGCCTATCATGTCATCATATCATGTCAATGGAAATACGATCGTCGGGCTCCCTCTGGGGCCTTCTCCCGTAAACGGGCTCCCTCTGGGGCCTTTTCCCTCACGATATCTCCAATCATATCATCGTGTCATCGTGTTAGTCACAACTAATTCACTTCCTTCAAACGTGTCATCATATTCATCACTTAATAAAAGCATGCATATACATAATTTTTCCTTTAAACCAAGCACGCAACGTATTCATCATAATTACGTAAAAATCGTAAACATGATGCATAAACATTTAAAACATGATAATATGTGCTCAGGGCGCTGCCAGGACCAAAATCTCACCTCGGGTGAAAAATGACTATTTTTCCCCTGGAAACCCAAAAATTACCATTTTGCCCATAGACGTAAATTTTCACTTCTTTGACATTTTCTTAATTCCATTGACTCTAACACCTCCCAAATAATTATTTAAGCCTACAAAAATTTTCCCATATTTTTATTTGGCTTAAATCGATGACCTTTAAATTAATCCTTAAATATAACATAATAATGTGCTTAATCCCGAATTAAATCAAACCTTAGCATAAAATTCCCAAATTAAAAACACACTTCAAATAATGATGTGAGCTTAAATATAATTTCTCATAATTTTATTAAGCTTAAATCTAGACGTTTCCATTATTCCTTTAATTAACATTTCGTGCGGCGATTAAATCCCGAATAATTCCAAAACTCATTATTTTGATCTGAAGCTTACCAAACTCCTAAAAATATCCCAAAACATTTTTAAAATCATTCCTAGACGTAAACTCGAGCCCAATTCATAACTTAACCGAATTGTTTTAAAACTTGGAGCGGGGTCCAGATTTTAACCCGAATCGACTCGAAACTTAATCGAATTATACCAAACTTATACCATGCCCAAAACACGCCCTATCAGCCCCAAAACTCCACGTTCCAGCCCTCATAGACTCACGAAGACAGCCTCAACAGCTGCTGGAATTTTCCAGCAGCTTCCCTTCGAGCCTAAATTCTAGCACTATCCATAAATGCGTTCCTAGCCTTCAGCCCACGGATCTAGCCATGAACCATCCTCCCCTAGCCCACCCTAGGACCCTGCTGGACCCACTAGACTCAAGGCCCCAGCTACATGCAGGCTACAACCTGCTGAGAGCCGAGAAACAACACCACCCATCACCCGAGTCCTAGTCCCTCGAAATTGCACTCGATCGCCCGGCCTTGGGGGCGGTTCCAGCAGCGGTCAAGCCTCTCTAAACCGGGTCTCAGACCCAGCACGGCCTGATCCAAGGCTTGGTTCAGCCCTCGCACAGCTGGTGTAGCAGAAAAACATGGATTGAAACTCCTAACACCTCACAACCGATCTACTCCTCAAACTTTCGATCCCGCTTACTCTTGATCATTCTTCTACTAGAATTTAACACACCTCAACCCCAGCCCTTAGACATCTTAATCCCGACCTTAACAGCACTCAGCACCCATCGGCAGTCCCCTTTACATCAAAAGACAAAAAAAACGTGAGATGCCAAGAAGATGCAAGCTTAAATCATGAAAACCGAAGCCATGAGAGTTTGTCATGAAAATACCGAGCCAAACATAATTAATTCACACAAGACAGCATATAATAACGTGAATGATGCAGAAATAATGATACAATGCGTGCCTTGATGATGTAGTCGCGAGGGAAACGAAGAACGAGTGCCGGAGAGCAATTTTCTTTCAAGAATAGAGCTTGGCCGATGGTTCCTTCAGCTGTGAAATGATGAAACCGATGGAAAAAGCTGAGGGAGGAGGTGTCGGCTGTTGGTGGGGGAAGGGTTAGGTTAAATATTAATTTAGGTGATAAATATATGGTTTAATATTAAATAAATGGGCCCTATATGTTATTTAAAGGTTTTAAAAAGATATTTAAGTGCCCAATAAATCCAAACATACTCCGGAAAACTATTTCGTTTTGGAAAGATTTTAAAAATATTAACCGAACCTTCAAAAAGTCCCCCGATACGATAAAATTTACGTACCGGATAAAATAAAATCCTACGGGTAAAAATACCCAATAAAATCTCATTTTTTGAAAAATATAATTAAAACGCTTCAACTTAATTTATAAAAATAAATCGTGAAATAAAATAATTTTCCTGAAAATTCTCCGGTCTCCGATCCTCGTTCGAACGTGACATGCACCTAGAAACCCTAATGCGTGAACTTTTAAATTTTCATGAATTAAATCCACCATGCATGAATTACGCATAAAATGCATAAAAATAATTAAACATAAATTAATGAAAGAAACATGCATTTTAGGCTTTAAAACAATTTAATAAAATACCAAAGGAATTTAAAAATTTATATGCACGTGGTTCACGCGGACCTTTAAATTTTTGGGACGTTACAATCTTCCCCCCTTAAATTGAATTTCGTCCCCGAAATTCGCTAACCCTCGACAAACAAAAAGTTTAGAATCTTAATTTTAGAATCTCAATAGTCCATGTTTCCGCTGCACTACTCTGATAAAATAAGTGTTAAGTTGTTCTTACATCTCCTCAATTCTAATAAACTCTACCTTCTAAATCTTTGTTTGCGAAACTCAACTTATAACTACCCATGGTAACCTAGTTTCATTTTTCTATAACCTCAAATTTCAACTTTTCTTAAACTTCCCAATATTAGAAATGACAGTCTGAATTTTATTGCGTCTTACTTTCTTACACTATACTCAGGATGTTTATTGACATATTATATTAGCATTTATGCAATTCAACTTGAGAAACTTAAGCACCAAAAATTACTGATCGACTTCTATTCTCGATAATACACTTGAAAGTTAAACCTTATCTCAACCCCATAATAATATCAGCCTAAGATCCTTGAATCGAATCTTTATCTTACGGCACCAAACTTTCGTAACTTAACTAATTACAAGTACATCTCCAATATAAAATTGTTGCAAATCTAAATTCTCGAGTAACGTTAATCCATAACACCCAAAATATACAATATCAATCTTCTTCTACCTAAATAATAAAATCATTCTAGCACCAATTACATATTTAAACTATTATCTTCCCAATTGCAATAAATTTGAGGTCTAAAACCTTGGATTTTCCTCATTTAAACGAATATGTCTTTCTTACGCATCCTTAATACCTAATTAAGTCTAGCATATAAAACTTAATAAATTATCCCATGGTAGCCTTAGACTATCTCTAATAAATCATCTTCGCTTATAACCCATAGAATTCTAGAACTCCCATATCAAGATTTTAGATTTCTTATTCGGTAAAAATCTTAATATTTGTTCATGGGTAACCTAAGTTGAACACCACTACTCTTTGTTTTAATTTCACGCAAAATTTCCGTATTAACGCATATCCCATACATTTGAAATTCAAACTTACGCAACCCAAATATTTTTGGATAACATAATTCTAATGCACATATTCACTTATTCTCAAGTTTCTTAATAACTAAAAAAAAATTTCTCAAGACAAGGTGAATACCTCAATTCTTACATGCGTCTATCAAATATCCTAACCATCAATCACACCCAACTTTCTAGAAAAAAAATAAATTCCAACAAAGTAATAATTTTAACTCTTAAGATCACGATTAAAAATTTATGATACATCAAACTTAAGTTCCCAAAATTTTGTTAGTTCCATGTCTATTCTTATAACTTAGCTAACTGATCAACTTCACCTTAAATTGTCATAACTTTAAATTCTTAATTTACCACAACATTATTTCACTAACACTTAAATTTTCAAGCCCAAGATTGATTCACCCTACAATGTCCTTGTTTCTTATAACATTATAACCCAGATATCTCAAGTTTCTAAATATCCCTTCAAATCTAAATCATCCAAAATTCCGGTCATTTAAACCCTTTGCTTTTCGCTTACTGCCAAACAAATCCCCCAAATTTCTTAAAAATTGCAAAATTAGTTCTTACTTTCCTCGAATATTATCTGTTTGTCCTAAATCTCAAGAATCCAACAATTATCCATAAGTTCTTGACGTTCCTAATCCTACTTTATAGGTTTCTCGTACATAAATTTCAGAAATTTTAAGTTTATTAAACCCAAAATCAACTATCATAACCTCGAAAAATTATTGATTCAACCTAAGTGGTCCTCAAAGTTCAAATTAAATCCAGGAAATTTTCGAAATTTGCAATTTGGCACTAAAAGTTCTCAAAAATTATATTTTTGTCCCTACAACTCTTCGAAATTTGCATTCTTGGTCCCTTTAAAATTTTCGATTTAGCCTCATTAAACCTTAAAATTCTCAAAACTAAAAATTTAATCCCAAAGTTTGGTAAATTCGAAATAGTCCCTTAGAAGTTTATTGTTGCACTTAGGTCCTCAAATTATTGGTTAATACAGTTATGTCTTTAAAATTCTCAATCCATTCAATTTAATCCTTAGGTCCCACTAGGTAGAGCATGCATCCTAAATAAATTATACGTTTTTATACTTCCAAAGATTGTCGTAGTTTTCAAATCATTAATCCTTACATGGAATCCTAAAAAATTAATTCAACTAGCAACCACGAACCAATTCAAGTTCCAAAAGCATTCATAATTTTCAAGATTAACTTATTACCCCAAAAGTAGAACATCAGTACTTCTAACCTAAAATCAATGTAATTAAATCATTATCAACTTCTCCTAAAGCCCAATATTCAAATTCTTAGACACGTCCAATTCCAAACGTAATCAACATGCAATTTAATCTAGTTTTGAAAACAGTAAATCCTTAAATCATAAAAGCAGTTAAACATATACCGTAGATCATCATAAAGCGTAAATCATGTTAACATGCAGGTGATATGAGTAAATCATTTAAATCATAAAAGCTTACAGACTTGAGGCTTGAAAACTGAGCGGCAGAAGCTGGCGGTGGCACAACCCTATATAGGAACCTGGCTCTGATACCAACTGTAACGTCTCACTCGTTTTAAAAAGTGCGGAATAATTTTTTTTTTATTTATAAAAGTTCGTATTTTCGAAATAACATTTAAAATAATCGTAATTATCTGCCCGTAAAAATAGCGCAATTTAAAATAACCAAACTTAATTCATAATCATAAACTTATCCAGAATCATACGTATACGTGAACGAATAAAAACTTAAAATCATCAACGTTTGAAAATATTCATCTCCTCTCAATCTCATAAATCGTAATGCGGAAAACATGTGGTCCTCGGGTCGTGTCACCCCACCAGTTCTGCCTACTCAGAGTTCGGCACCTCAAGTCTCCTCATCATGAAACTCACCTGCATCACACACGCCTAGTGAGTCTAAAGACTCAACACGCCTGTATCAGGAATAACAAGTACATATACATAGCACACAGCAGTGAAAAATATCATATTCAACATATATTTCATGAACTTAAAATCATAACGTAAACGTGTCGTGTAAAATCATATCGTGTCAAAACGTGTCTAATCATGTTATCATATTGTATGCGTAACTGTGACCTGTTAAAACGTGGTAATAGCATGTATCATCGTATCAGCATATACGTGTTAAAATCTTAATTTGAATTCCGTTCATTAGCTGTGACTTTCGTATCATCATGTCATCATGTCAGTCGATGGATCCATCTACGTGTAACCGCGGTACCCGGCGGCGGGGGTCATCAGCGACACTCTCACCCGTCAACTGAGCCCGAGCCTATCATGTCATCATATCATGTCAATGGAAATACGATCGTCGGGCTCCCTCTGGGGCCTTCTCCCGTAAACGGGCTCTCTCTGGGGCCTTTTCCCTCACGATATCTCCAATCATATCATCGTGTCATCGTGTTAGTCACAACTAATTCACTTCCTTCAAACGTGTCATCATATTCATCACTTAATAAAAGCATGCATATACATAATTTTTCCTTTAAACCAAGCACGCAACGTATTCATCATAATTACGTAAAAATCGTAAACATGATGCATAAACATTTAAAACATGATAATATGTGCTCAGGGCGCTGCCAGGACCAAAATCTCACCTCGGGTGAAAAATGACTATTTTTCCCCTGGAAACCCAAAAATTACCATTTTGCCCATAGACGTAAATTTTCACTTCTTTGACATTTTCTTAATTCCATTGACTCTAACACCTCCCAAATAATTATTTAAGCCTACAAAAATTTTCCCATATTTTTATTTGGCTTAAATCGATGACCTTTAAATTAATCCTTAAATATAACATAATAATGTGCTTAATCTCGAATTAAATCAAACCTTAGCATAAAATTCCCAAATTAAAAACACACTTCAAATAATGATGTGAGCTTAAATATAATTTCTCATAATTTTATTAAGCTTAAATCTAGACGTTTCCATTATTCCTTTAATTAACATTTCGTGCGGCGATTAAATCCCGAATAATTCCAAAACTCATTATTTTGATCTGAAGCTTACCAAACTCCTAAAAATATCCCAAAACATTTTTAAAATCATTCCTAGACGTAAACTCGAGCCCAATTCATAACTTAACCGAATTGTTTTAAAACTTGGAGCGGGGTCCAGATTTTAACCCGAATCGACTCGAAACTTAATCGAATTATACCAAACTTATACCATGCCCAAAACACGCCCTATCAGCCCCAAAACTCCACGTTCCAGCCCTCATAGACTCACGAAGACAGCCTCAACAGCTGCTGGAATTTTCCAGCAGCTTCCCTTCGAGCCTAAATTCTAGCACTATCCATAAATGCGTTCCTAGCCTTCAGCCCACGGATCTAGCCATGAACCATCCTCCCCTAGCCCACCCTAGGACCCTGCTGGACCCACTAGACTCAAGGCCCCAGCTACATGCAGGCTACAACCTGCTGAGAGCCGAGAAACAACACCACCCATCACCCGAGTCCTAGTCCCTCGAAATTGCACTCGATCGCCCGGCCTTGGGGGCGGTTCCAGCAGCGGTCAAGCCTCTCTAAACCGGGTCTCAGACCCAGCACGGCCTGATCCAAGGCTTGGTTCAGCCCTCGCACAGCTGGTGTAGCAGAAAAACATGGATTGAAACTCCTAACACCTCACAACCGATCTACTCCTCAAACTTTCGATCCCGCTTACTCTTGATCATTCTTCTACTAGAATTTAACACACCTCAACCCCAGCCCTTAGACATCTTAATCCCGACCTTAACAGCACTCAGCACCCTTCGGCAGTCCCCTTTACATCAAAAGACAAAAAAAACGTGAGATGCCAAGAAGATGCAAGCTTAAATCATGAAAACCGAAGCCATGAGAGTTTGTCATGAAAATACCGAGCCAAACATAAATAATTCACACATGACAGCATATAATAACGTGAATGATGCAGAAATAATGATACAATGCGTGCCTTGATGATGTAGTCGCGAGGGAAACGAAGAACGAGTGCCGGAGAGCAATTTTCTTTCAAGAATAGAGCTTGGCCGATGGTTCCTTCAGCTGTGAAATGATGAAACCGATGGAAAAAGCTGAGGGAGGAGGTGTCGGCTGTTGGTGGGGGAAGGGTTAGGTTAAATATTAATTTAGGTGATAAATATATGGTTTAATATTAAATAAATGGGCCCTATATGTTATTTAAAGGTTTTAAAAAGATATTTAAGTGCCCAATAAATCCAAACATACTCCGGAAAACTATTTCGTTTTGGAAAGATTTTAAAAATATTAACCGAACCTTCAAAAAGTCCCCCGATACGATAAAATTTACGTACCGGATAAAATAAAATCCTACGGGTAAAAATACCCAATAAAATCTCATTTTTTGAAAAATATAATTAAAACGCTTCAACTTAATTTATAAAAATAAATCGGGAAATAAAATAATTTTCCTGAAAATTCTCCGGTCTCCGATCCTCGTTCGAACGTGACATGCACCTAGAAACCCTAATGCGTGAACTTTTAAATTTTCATGAATTAAATCCACCATGCATGAATTACGCATAAAATGCATAAAAATAATTAAACATAAATTAATGAAAGAAACATGCATTTTAGGCTTTAAAACAATTTAATAAAATACCAAAGGAATTTAAAAATTTATATGCACGTGGTTCACGCGGACCTTTAAATTTTTGGGACGTTACAACAACTCCAACAAACTAAATAATTAAAGTTCTTAATAGAGTTCAATATATTAATTAATTAAAATAGTTGAACTAGTCAAATTAATTAACTAAGCACATTAATGTTAATTAAAGGACCATAAACCTATAATTAAGGAAATTAGGTTAATGATTAAATATTAAGAAAGGAGGCAACAAACCGTGCCTCCATAGCATACAATTTTTGAAAAAGCTCCTCCAGAAGCTCTCATAATTTCGGTCACCTCATAGAAGTTTAGGGTTTGAGCCGTCTTTTGGTTTTGATCTCAACGTTAAATTTCTTTTAAATTTTCTAGTGCAATTTAGAAGTTGAGGAAATGTTCTAGTCGTGGAATTGATTAGAGAATTGAAGAAAAGTTTCAAGAAGATTGTTCGTAGAGAATATTATAATAGCTATCTCCGCTAATATCGGAATAGTTGGTGCTCCAAGTGATTTAGTCACTAAAGATATAATCATAAATGTCCTATGAATTGTTAGTTATTTTTTAAACCATATGAGTATCCCAAAGTGTTATTTGAACGTCAAACTAAAATTTTAAAACTTCTGCCGTGTTTTAGACACGAAAAAATCGATTCCCAACAATGATATCAGAGCCGAGTTCTCTATATTGTATGATTTAATTTTCATGTTGAGTATTTTATTTCTAGTCACACAAGAAAATTTTTCATAAAATTGATGTACCAATTAAATTTTGATTTTAATCAGAAAAAATTTCCGAACTGCTCGAAACAGTTCTCGGCAGTCACCGTGCCCACTAATGCCCGATCTGATCGGGCACTGGGTGGGTACCGCCAAACATCTCGAGCACCATGATGTGTCATGGGCTGGAATTTTTCGAGCCAAATGTGTGATTTTCTGAGTTTACAAAATTTTTGATAAAATTGATATTTTAGAAAATTTATTCATTTTTTTCCCTTAAAAAAAATAAATTTTGGTAAATTAATAATTTTATAATTATTTATGGTAAAAATAAGTTTTACAAGAAATCAATATTATTGAGTAAATTAGAAATAAAATAAAATGTGTTTATTGAATTTATTAACTTATTTAATAATAGTGGTGATTAATAATAAAATTACTAGATGCGTGATTTAATCAGTTAATTAATTTTTTTTAATTAATTGATTTTAATATATTATGTTAAATGCATGAAAGATGGTCGAAAGCCTTGACCAATGTGATAGGTGTGTGTTATGATATTTTATTGTTTAATTCAAATTTTGTTAATATTTGATATTTTAAAGTGGACTTGGTTTATGACTCGTTCCATGTGAGGCCTGGGGCCGAAGAGGGCGGGGGTGATCGCCGGTGCCATCAGTTGCACGGACAATGAGCGGCTCCTGGCAGGCTTCTAGGTGGAGGGAACATGAATGAACCGACCCACACAGGAATGAGAGGGATTCCGAGACTGTTCAATATAATGGACTGTATAGTTGAAGAAGGCTTAAAAGATTTGATTGGTACTACTCATATCACGAAGGTGCATCTTCTTTTCGGTAGCTCATCGCATAAGAACTCCAAAGTTAAGCTTGCTTGACTTGGGGCAATTTTGGGATGGGTGACCTCCTGGGAAGTTTCTCAGGGTGCGTGTGAGTGAGGATATAAGCACGCTGAAAAGACTCGTCTTGGTACAGTGAGGACAGTCGTCGAATCTGGGACGTTACAAGTGGTATCAGAGCCGACCTCTCTTAGTACGGTGTGATTCGGGGACGAACCAAGCGGAAGCTGGTGGGCATGTGAGGCCCGTGGTCGAAGAGGGCGGGGGGTGATCGCCGGTACCATCAGTTGCACGGACAATGAGCGGCTCCTGGCAGGCTTCTAGGTGGAGGGAACATGAATGAACCGACCCACACATGAATGAGAGGGATTCCGAGACTGTTCAATGTAATAGACTTTACAGTTGAAGAGGGCTTAAAAGATTTGATTGGTATGAAAGGGCACTAGAAAAATATGAGGATTTTTCATTTGAGAAGAGAGTGTTTCTTCAACCATTGAAGAAAGAAAAATTGGAGAGAAAGTGAATAGTATTTTCGGCACTATTCATCCTTGGAGAGAAGGAGAGACATTTTTTTTTTGGTTGTGGGAAAAGTAGAGTCAAAAAGGTGCATGCTATGCCTTGAAAACTCAAAAAGTAGTCTCCCAACCTTTCACCTCCCATGCATGCATATTATATGGTTTTTATCAAAATAAAAACCATGGACTAAATTTAATTATCTCAAACATATTTGAAACTAATTAAACATTACTTGAATTTACCCAAGTCCCACTAGTTAAATAATTAATTTAAATTGAGCTCTACAAGACTCAATATAATTTAATTAATTCAACACTTGAATTAATTTAATTATTTGGACTCTACTAGGTCCACTAGTGTTTAATTAATTCAACACTTGAATTAATTTAATTTAGTCCATAATAATGTCTATGAAAATCACAATTTTCAAATACATTATTCACTTGGCCAAATTTTAATTTAGGAACACTTCCATAAATCAAAATTTACATTTCTCTCATAGAAGTCATACTTCTATTTTTCTTTACACTTATAAACTCATTTATAAGTCGTTCAACACATTGAACTATTTTCTCCTTTATAGAAGTCAAACTTCTAATTTTCCTTACGCTTATAAACTCCTTTATAAGCCGTTCAACACATTGAACTATTTTTACTTCTCAACGGGATCTAGAAAGCTAGTACTTGTGTGGCCCTCAATGGTTCACTGATACAACTAGCCGTGGGTTCACATCTCTATGTGATTCGGACTAAACATGTCCTTATATGAGCATACCCCAATTGCTCCATTCTTATTTATCAACACATTGATAACAAGAACGTCAGAACTCAAGTCTGATAGTACCCAACCAATCATGTTAAACGCCTAGTAGCATCGCTTACATGATTCCCTAGGTATCAAATGATAGTGCCTGCAAGAACCATTCAATTATGGTTAGCGTACAGTACGGTCCCTTCAACTCATATATCCCGACCGATTCGACAACCATTGGTATATCGAGAGTTGTCAATGAATCGATACTATGTGTCATGTCGTAGTTGCATCGATGGTGTAATCTATGAAACCCCTTTCATAATTACAACCATACTCTGGCCAGAGATTTCAACCTACATACACATGATAACACATAGGATATCCATACCCGAAGGTAAGCGATGAATCCCCGACTACAATGCATCGACACCTATATGTTTCGACATGACACCCAACCTTGCCACCTGATGACCCCATAAGAGTCGGTAAACAAGTCAAAGTGTAATTCTAGCACATAGAGTCTCAATGTTGTCCCGGGTCATAAGGACTAATTTTGTACAACCATAAACTAGGACATTTCCACTCGATAAGTGAGAACCACTTGGAAAGTCCTTTTATGGAGGGTTGTTCAGTGCACTCTACCAGGAGCATCTATCTGCATGTTCGGACATCACAATGTCCCCTACCAATGAAACATGGTACTCACATCGCAGATACTAGTCTCTAACTCCAGCGGCCTATATCCTTCTTAGTGGCGGCTGAATCGACTAAGAACCGTTTAGAATATACAGTATTACAAATATGAGTTTCATGATACCCATCATATGAGCATCTCATATTCTTTCTACCATTTGTATATTCAAGGGCTTTATCTATGCAACTAGCATGGGTATACAGATAAAGATGTGCCAAAATAATAATATCAAATATTACTAAAATAAAGATTGCTTATACATAGAGTTTCACTGTGAACACTCGGCCAACACTTGGCTCGACGGGCACCTACTCTAACAATCTCCCACTTGCACTAGAGCCAACTACCCATATGCTTTAAACCCATTGATTCGCGATGTTTGTCGAATAATGGTCCAGGTAAAGGCTTAGCTAGTGGATCAACAACATTATCTGCGGAGCCGACTATGTCAAAAGACACCTCTCTACTTTCCACAATCTCTCCGAGGATGTGGTACTTACTCAATACATGTTTGGACTTCTGATGAGACCTTGGCTCCTTTGCTTGAGCTAAAGCTCCCGTGTTGTCACACAACACCGGGACAGGAGCAACTCCATTTAGGAATGACGTCCAACTCTTAGACGAAATTCCTTATCCAAACAGCCTTCCTTGTTGCATCTGATGCAACAATGTATTCGGCCTCTGTGCTGGAATCCGCAGTATTGTCTTGCTTGGAACTCTTCCAAGAGACAGCAGCACCATTGAGCATGAATACAAACCCAGAGGTTGACTTCGAGTCATCGATATCGCTTTGGAAGCTAGAGTCGGTATAGCCTTCCAATTTTAGTTCTCCACCCCATAGACCAAGAACAATTTATTGGTCCTTCTCAACTACTTGAGGATGTCTTTCACAGCTTTCAGGTGTGGAAGACCAGGGTTCGATTGATATCTACTCACTACACTTAGTGCGAAAACCACGTCAGGACGTGTAGATATCATCTCATACATGATGCTACCAATCGCAGATGCATAAGGAATGCTTTGTCATCGCCGCTATCTCTGCATCAGTCTTGAAAGACAGACTTGGATAGGGACACGCCATGACACATTGGTAGATATCCTCTCTTGGACTTATCCATCGAGAACCTCTTCACAATGGTATCAATGTATGTGGACTGGGTGAGACCAAGCAATATTTTCATATCCCAATACAAAAGATGCTTCACCCAAGTCCTGCATCGAGAACTTACTCGCTAACCATATCTTAGTTGATTGCAACATTCCTACATCATTCCCAATGAGTAGAATGTCATCAACATAAAGCACCAGAATGTCACAACACTCCCACTGACCTTCTTATACACATAGGGTTCCTCAGGATTCTTAGTAAATCAACTCTTTGATTGTACTATCAAATCTAAGGTTCCAACTCCTAGATGCCTGCTTTAGACCATAAATAGATCTCTGAAGTTTGCATACCATATGCTCACTTCCGATAGATGTAAACCCTCCAGGTTTGAGACATTTAAATCTCTTTCTTAATATCCCCATTAAGAAAGGCTGTCTTGACATCCATCTGCCATATCTCATAGTCATACCATGCAGCTATGGCTGGAAATATCCTTATAGACTTGAACATTGCAACTGGTCAAAAGGTTTCCTCAAAGTCAACTCCTTGTATTTGAGTATATCCTTTTGCCACCAAGCGCGCCTTGAAGGTCAATACCTTCCCATCCACCCCAAGTCCCTATGGGAACCGTTCCCTCAGGTGGATCTATAAGATCCCACACTTGGTTCGAATGCATGGAATTCATCTCAGATTCCATAGCTTCAAGCCATTTGGATGAATCGGCATCAGATAACGCTTCCTTGAAGGTCCTTGGATCACATCCATGGTTAGGCTCATCATGGCCCTCTTCAAGAAGCTGACCATACCTCATAGGTGGTCTCGAGACTTTCTCGAATCTTTTAGGAGCTTGTATCTCCTTACTCGGCTCTTCGGGTGTGGGTTCTATAATTGTGGGTGTCTCTCGAACCTCTTCGAGTTCTATCATCTCCCATTTTCTATCCAATAGAAATTCATTTTCCAAAAAGGTTGCATTCGTAGAAACAAACACCTTTGTTTCTTGAGGATGATAGAAGTAGTATCCAACCGAATTCATTGGATATCCCACAAAGTAGCATAAAATGGATCGACTATCCAATTTATCTCCCACTACCTGCTTCATAAGCAGGGCACCCCCATATTCTAAGATAAGAATATTTGGGAGGCTTACCCATCCATATCTCATATTGTGTTTGCCTTTTGAATGGACATTTAATGGAATATCTTTCAATTTTAAGTTATAGAGATCGTTTTCAAGTTCTCAAGTACCAATTAAACATTCATTCTTGTAAATGTTGCAAACACCTTTGCTAAATAAACAAGAATATCCATTTTTATCACAATAGAAATGGAAACAATGTTTTTCACCAAAGTGGTACAAACAAAACATCTCTTAAAATTAACTTAAAATCATTGTTCAACAATAAGTAAACATTTCTTAAGGTCTTGGCAGCAACTCTTGCTCCATTGTCCATCCTCAAGAAGGTCACACCTTCCTTAAGCTTCCTACTTCTTCCCATCACCTGTAACCCATTACAGAGATGTGAGTCACAACCGGTATCTAATACCCAAGAAGTAGAGTTAATTGAAATGTTTACTTAAATTTAGAACATACCGCTTCCAGAACACTTCTGGGCCAGATATTCCTTGCAATTTCGCCTCCAATGTCCAGGCTTCTTGCAGTGATGACAAACATCACTAGTCTTGTCAGCCCTAACTGGTGTGGCTGCCACAACGGGATCCGGAGATTGCCTCAACAAGGGCACGTTCTTCTTGGGACGTTGGAAAGAACGCTTCTTTCAATTCCCATGTGGATCAATCTTCGTACCAGATGAAGAACCCACATAAAGAACCAACTTCTATTTCTTGATGGTAGATTCAAACGTGACAAGCATATTCACCAATTCCTCAAGGGTCGGCTCTAGCTTGTTCATGTTGAAGTTCACCACAAAAGGATCAAATGAGCTAGGCAGCGATAACAGCAACACGTCGGTGGTCAACCCCGAAGGCAAGATCAGATCCATGCCAACGAGCTTGTCCACGAGCCCAATCAACTTCAGGCCATGCTCATGGACCGAGGCCCCATCTCGCATGCGCATAGTGATCATCTCCTTGACGGTAGCATGCTTAAGAGGCCGAGTCTGCTCACCAAAGAGCTCTTTGAGGTGCTTATGAATGTCAGCAGCACTCTTTGCACCCTCAAAACGCCTCTGCAGCTCATCATTCATAGAAGTCAGCATATAACACCTGGCTATCAAGTCATGGTCACACCATTCCTTGTAAGCCTGCAATTCCTCAGGAGTGCAGTCAGTCGAAGCCTCAACAGGGGGTGACTCAGTCAGTGTATATGCTACCCTTTCCGAATTCAAGACGATTTTTAGGTTTCTTAGCCAAGTGAGGTAATTAGGTCCAGTTAATATGTGTTTGTCGAGTATTATGGATATCGGATTGCGAATCGAAGACATTGTCAATTTGTACTGAAAAGTGAAAACAGATAAATGTTGGTGACTATTTTAAAATATTTAGTAAGATATGAAGTTTGGACTTTTATTTCATAAATATTCGCTCCCACTGTTTTGACATCTTTCACTACCCTCTAGTGAAAACGGGAAACTCATTTCCTCAGTAGGTACGTAAGGTCCAATTAGCGAATTATGATCCCGAATAATATCAGCCAATCACAATTCCTAAAAGGTAGTTTCCAATTGCATCATAATACAACCCTCTACGTAAACTTTTGTCTCACGTTTGATTAGGACCCAATAATATGACGTCGTTCATCTTTACGTGTCAAGCCTTACCCATCGATGTTGAACCTTAATGGACGGTCGCCATGAGTTCCTCCAATAATATGAGCCGAAATCATGGGAGTTCCACGTAGTTCACATCACCATGTCAATGGATGTCACAGCTTTCCGGCACCCAAAGCTCCCCCAATAATATGAGCCGAGCCCCGAGTACGGGTAGCGTTCATCATGCACCCATTGTCGATGGAAGACATGGAAATTATGATAATAACAAAGTTGCATGAATCCGGCAAACATACGATCAAACATGGCGAGCTTTTAAAATAAAATTAATGATGAGACCTTTCAAAATTAAAAACCCTCATTTTGAATAAGATTCAAAATTAATATCAAGCCCGAAAAGGGGATTCAACACAAAATATCCTAGCATACACCTAGCAAATTGGGCTTGGGCTTTTGATCATCCTTCATGCATAATATCACATATCATACACCATCAATTAATTATCACAATAATTAATTGATCCAATATTATATATCTTGATCCAATCACTAACCGCCACGATTATAAACTAAATTAACAAAGTATACAAACACCTTTGTCTACTTTCAAATTAATTTATTTATAACCGAATTTCTTGTAAATCACCATTTACTATAAATAATTAAAGTCCAACTTAAATTATTTATTTCATGAGAAAAATTTGCAACTTTTGTAATTTTAAACTTAAGGGCCCAAAAACTTATTTTTCACCAAAAACATTTTGGCCCATTTAAAATCACAAACATGTTAGCCATCCAATGGCCCAACAACTCAAGGCCCATGACACTTTGATATTCCAAAACACTTTTGGAAACCCTAGCCGTCATCGCCGTCGCCGGAGCTCCGTCGCCGGATTCCGGCGACCAAAAATATATATTTTTTTTATTAAAACATAGGGGTGTTCGGGCAGCTCTTCGGGCTGCCCTTGCTGCCCGAAACGGGCAGCCCCTCGGGCAGCCCGAGCTGCCTGACACGGGCAGCAACATTCTGCCCGAAAAAATCCCCATCAAACCTTGAATTTTGTTGCAAAAATTTCATTCTCATGCGGTTAGAAATCGACCTCAATATAATATCTTGTAAATGCTACACAAAAACGTAACCATAGCTCGGATACCACTTGAAAGGGGATCGGTTACGGTGACCGGAAGCGCAACGGAAGTTTAAAAATCAAATTTTTACACAGAAATTTCGGCCACCTCTACTATATTGTGTAGCAAATACAACAAACACCAAATAATGTCATACATAGGGTGTTTAGAAGTTTTACCTATCAATCACAAGGATTGATGTATGGCTCCAACTTTGTTGTTAAACAACAAAGCTCTTGAATGGCATGAATAAATCTACAAGCTTCCTCCTACCTTGAATCTTTCCTTCAAATTAAGCCCACCACCAACTAGGTAGATCCCCTCATATTTTGCACTAGAAAAATATGAGGATTTTTCATTTGAGAAGAGAGTGTTTCTTCAACCATTGAAGAAAGAAAAATTGGAGAGAAAGTGAATAGTATTTTCGGCACTATTCATCCTTGGAGAGAAGGAGAGACATTTTTTTTTTGGTTGTGGGAAAAGTAGAGTCAAAAAGGTGCATGCTATGCCTTGAAAACTCAAAAAGTAGTCTCCCAACCTTTCACCTCCCATGCATGCATATTATATGGTTTTTATCAAAATAAAAACCATGGACTAAATTTAATTATCTCAAACATATTTGAGACTAATTAAACATTACTTGAATTTACCCAAGTCCCACTATTTAAATAATTAATTTAAATTGAGCTCTACAAGACTCAATATAATTTAATTAATTCAACACTTGAATTAATTTAATTATTTGGACTCTACTAGGTCCACTAGTGTTTAATTAATTCAACACTTGAATTAATTTAATTTAGTCCATAATAATGTCTATGAAAATCACAATTTTCAAATACATTATTCACTTGGCCAAATTTTAATTTAGGAACACTTCCATAAGTCAAAATTTACATTTCTCTCATAGAAGTCATACTTCTATTTTTCTTTACACTTATAAACTCATTTATAAGTCGTTCAACATATTGAACTATTTTCTCCTTTATAGAAGTCAAACTTCTAATTTTCCTTACGCTTATAAACTCCTTTATAAGCCGTTCAACACATTGAATTATTTTTACTTCTCAACGGGATCTAGAAAGCTAGTACTTGTGTGGCCCTCAATGGTTCACTGATACAACTAGCCGTGGGTTCACATCTCTATGTGATTCGGACTAAACATGTCCTTATATGAGCATACCCCAATTGCTCCATTCTTATTTATCAACACATTGATAACAAGAACGTCAGAACTCAAGTCTGATAGTACCCAACCATCATGTTAAACGCCTAGCAGCATCGCTTACATGATTCCCTAGGTCTCAAATGATAGTGCCTGCAAGAACCATTCAATTATGGTTAGCGTACAGTACGGTCCCTTCAACTCATTTATCCCGACTGATTCGACAACCATTGGTATATCGAGAGTTGTCAATGAATCGATACTATGTGTCATGTCGTAGTTGCATCGATGGTGTAATCTATGAAACCCCTTTCATAATTACAACCATACTCTGGCCAGATATTTCAACCTATATACACATGATAACACATAGGATATCCATACCCGAAGGTAAGCGGTGAATCCCCGATTACAATGCATCGACTCCTATATGTTTCGACATGACACCCAACCTTGCCACCTGATGACCCCATAAGAGTCGGTAAACAAGTCGAAGTGTAATTCTAGCACATAGAGTCTCAATGTTGTCCCGGGTCATGAGGACTAATTCTGTACAACCATAAACTAGGACATTTCCACTCGATAAGTGAGAACCACTTGGAAAGTCCTTTTATGGAGGGTTGTTCAGTGCACTCTACAAAGAGCACCTATCTGGATGTTCGGACATCACAATGTCCCCTACCAATGAAACATGGTACTCACATCGCAGATACTAGTCTCTAACTCCAGCGGCCTATATCCTTCTTAGTGGCGGCTGAATCGACTAGGAACCGTTTAGAATATACAGTATTACAAATATGAGTTTCATGATACCCATCATATGAGCATCTCATATTCTTTCTACCATTTGTATATTCAAAGGCTTTATCTATGCAACTAGCATGGGTATACAGATAAAGATGTGCCAAAATAATAATATCAAATATTACTAAAATAAAGATTGCTTATACATAGAGTTTCACTGTGAACACTCGGCCAACACTTGGCTCGACGGGCACCTACTCTAACATGGTACTACTCATATCACGAAGGTGCATCTTCTTTTCGGTAGCTCATCACATAAGAACTCCAAAGTTAAGCGTGCTTGACTTGGGGCAATTTTGTGATGGGTGACCTCCTGGGAAGTTTCCCAGGGTGCGTTTGAGTAAGGACATAAGCACGCTGGAAAGACTCGTCTTGGTACAGTGAGGACATTCGTCGAATCTGGGACGTTACATTCTCATCCCATGAGATGATCTATATACAATATATACTAGTATCCATGTATGTATATTATTAAATAATATAGTTGTATGAATCCGGCAAACATACAAACTCTTGACACATGATTTTAAATTAAAATTATGAGACAATTTTAAAATTAAAATCTCTCATTTTGAATAATATTCAAAATTTATGTCAAACCGCAAAATTAAAAATTAAAATAGTTTAATTTATTCTTGCATTCCATCAAACGTGGTTACATGATGAAAGCTACGCGCAACTAGTGTCTGTCTCATATTATTGGAGAGGTCTGGATGCCAGAAAGCTGTGACTTCCACCGGACATATGATGTGAATTGAATGGAACTTTCATGACTTCAGCTCATATTATTGAGGGAACTCATGGCTACCGTACACTAGAATTCATTATTGATGGGTCGGTTTGACATTTGAAAATAAACAGCGTCATATTATTGGGTCCTTATTAAACGTGAGGTGAAACACAGAGAAATTGTATAGGGATGCAATTTGATTATACCTTTTAGAAA